>NC_056733.1:922940532-922945532 GCF_019279795.1 Protopterus annectens
GCTCCACCCATTATCAAAAATAGCTAAAGAATATCATTAAATCCAGCTAATCTAATACATGATTTTTCTTTTATATTCAATATTTTATGCCAGCCAAATTTGCCATTTTCCCATAACTTATTCTATCTTTAACAGTGAAAGTAAATGTAGCAGTGCAATGTTTCAGTGTGTTTATATAAAGCGTTAGGAGAATGACAATTTTTGAGGTCACTCATATGTTCATATATTCATAAATATGCGTTCTTAGCTGTCTTGAAGTTTGTCCAATATAAAATGCCAAACATGTGCATGTTGCTAGGTAAATCGACCAATTAGAACTGCAATTACTAAATATTAAGACCTCATATACCCTTGATGTGTTACAAGGTGTAAATTCCTTTGTTTTTTGAACATTCTTACATGCAGAACAATGCCCACAAGGTTGGCAACCTACCGACAAACTGCCATCCATAGTAATTTGCCTCTCATTATCAAGTCTGAAAACTTTTTTTGTAGTGATTCAAATGATTGTGTAGTTTTATCCCTTCTATATGAAAACAATGTGTGGGTATTAAGACATATTTTATTGTCCAAGTTAAGTTTCCCAATGTTTATTGATTAAAGCCGTAAAAATATGGAGTATCACTAGCAAAACTAGTCGCCAATCTTAACTTGTCTGTTATTCTATTTTTAGTGTATTTTAACAACTGTGACCTGTCAGAGTTTTTGACAGATGCCTGAATTACTTGTATATCATGAAATTTATACCCTCTATCACAGAATATTTTAACGATAACAGATTCTTCTTGAGTAGAGCTTCTTCTTATGAACAAATCCTACAAATTCTCAAAAACTGTGATTTTTAGTATATTTTTGATGATATGTGCTGGATGACAACTAGTTGCATGTAATAATGTATTAAACTGTGGACTTTTTCTATGCACTGTACTGGTTAAAGTGCAAACATCATTTTTAGAAATTGTGACATCTAGAAAGGAAATCTGCTTTAATATTGAGCACTGAATTATTTTCTCCATTTATTTTCATTAAGATACTGTATAAACTCTCTTAAATGTTAACTCTGACTTCTGTACCATCCAACAATCACCCAAATAGCTTCGCCATATATCCATGGTTTTCAGAAAATGTTGTGATTATTAACATAAATGATTTGTTCCTCAAGGAACCCCATAAACAGGTTTGCATAGACTGGGGCAAAGGATACCCCCATAGCAGTACCTTTGAGCTGTAAAAAAACATTCCCCATTAAAATAGAAAACATTTTTGGTGAGAATATGCTCAGCAAGGCTTCGCAAAAATGTGGTGAACCCAGGACTGTATAAAGATATATACAAGATTAAGCCAATAATCCAGGGCCATTAATCCTGCTCAGTGAGGTATGTTTGTATATAAAGCTGCCGCATCTAATGTACACATATACCATTCCTAACTGTGTATCCTCTAAGATATTCAAAAACGGACATGTTTTGGATACGAGTGAACACCACATAGCAAAGGCTGTAAATATTGAGTCAGAAAGGTAGATAATGGTTCTGTCAAAGAACCACAACCAGAAACTCTTGTTCTGCTAGGATGATGTTAAAATCCTTGTGTACTTTTGGAAGCATGTAAAAATATTGATGGGTGGGATCTTGAACTGTAAGATGAAAAAGAACTTCTCTACAAATAATGCCCTCTGCTAAAGCAAGCTTCAAAAAATTATCTATATCATGTTTGAAGTTGGGGATGGGGTTGAAAACCATTTTTTAGTAAAATTGATTGTCCAAATGTTGTTTGTTGGCTTCTGTTAAATACATGGCTCAATCCCAAACGACCACTGCACCACCTTTATCTGCAGTATGAATCACAATGATTTTATTGATCTTAACATTCTGTAAAGCATTTTGTTTAGACTTGGACAAATTATTATTGCAACCAACATCATACTTAAAATTAAAATGCAATTCTTTAAGTATACATTGTTTTTTTTTTTGTTTTTTTAAACTGCTTTTTATTTAGTTTTCCACAGTTGTATATTCCAAGACAATTAAAATAAATAAATAATAAAAATATAAAAAATAAAAAGAACAGTTAATACATAGTAGAAATAAATAACAATGGATTTACATAAGGTCAGATAACACACAGTATGCTGTATTTCACAATTTCCTGTGAGTTTATCCTTATTGATATAGCATTTAACTAAATTTAAGCAAAGAGGAAGGTACCTCTTCCCCTTTCTAACAAAACTTCATTCAATGGCAAAACATGTCGTGTAATAAAAAGTGAAATGAGTAACAATAAGAGATTAATAACTAGTTATTTATATAATTGTTTACCATTGACCATTGTTATCTAATATATAGAAGTATTTTAATTGTCTCCCTAAATCTAACAAGGGGAACTATTTACAATATTTACATGTGGTTGTCATTCTCGAAGGGTATTTTGATAGAGTTTAAGGTTGTATGTAGGTACTAGTGGAATTCGGTATACTTAATGCAATTGAGATAGCGTTCATAGAAAATACAATGAATGGTCTCCAAAGAATTGGAAGAAGGGTTGACAATTAATATGTGGGCAGTGCAATAGGGCAACATACTTTGATTTTAGTGCTGGTCTAGGATAGAATTTCTATGAGCTTTCCCCAGTAATTCTTGAAATAGGTTAGTTTCTTTTGACTGACAGTTTTTAATTTGCTAGCCAAAACATATTTAATAGCCAGATTTTTGAATTCTGGCCAGGAAGTTTTGGCTCCATCAAGCCAGTTGAGAGCTATGTAGTATTTAAGTAGTGCGCTTAATGTTACTACAATATGTTTGGATTCTGACGTATATGTATTGGGGAAAATTTTCAATATTGACATTTCCCATGAGAGGGTAGACTTCATATAGCCTGATTTCTCCAATTTCACTCTTAAAGAGCACCAAAGCTTGTGAATATTTTTACAGGACCAAAAGATATGTAGAATGTCAGCTATAGTGTTTAGTACACGTGGGACAGAATGGTGAGAAACTAGTGTCTATTTTATTCGGGAAGGTTGGTGTATGGTAGGCATTGTTATTTATCATGATTTGGGTATAAATTTAACTTTTTAAAAGGAGTAAGTTTTGTAGTTATTTGTATTGCCGCCAGTTTTTGTTCATTAGTTAATTTTACATTTTGGGTTGTCCAATAGTTTGAGTATAGGATTTCTTTTTGGTATTTAGTTTGTGTAATTAATCAGTATTTGAGAGCTTTTTGTAGTAAGTGGGATGTGAATTGTTTATATAATTGAAATTCTTGTAGTTACGTTTATTATGATGTTTTCAAGGTTATTAAGTAAATTACTTGGTTAATGATTGTCAATGTCTTGGCATTAAATAAAAAATATTGAACAATGTGACTTAGGGGTTGATCTTTTAATTGATAGAAGTCCCATGCTATACAGTTTTTAATATTTGGATAGTTTCCTAGGTTTAGCATTTTATTTAGTTTGATTTCAGGGTTCATATGTATTGGTTGTGCCATAATTAAGGAATTCCTTATGTTTAAGGAAGCGACCAGCTTTTGAAAACATAGTACATTATTAATTATTACAGGGTATAATTTGAAATTCCTTAGGGTTTTGTTGCTAAGAAAGGGAATAGCTTTTGGGGTTAATGTTAAAGGTATTTATGTTCTGGTAATAGATTTTTACCCGCCCATGGTTTTCAGATGTTTTTTATTGGTAAAAGCAGTCTCATTTGCATAATCCCTCAGATCTCTCTACAATTTGTGTATTTTTCTGTCATTCAAAGTCTCCGTTTTACTCAGTACTTTCTCGTTAAGATCTTTTAACACGCCCTCAAATCTAGGGACCATCAGAGAAGTGCATAAACTAGAGCACAGCTTTGCAATGTCATTTTTAATCAGTTTTTGTTTTAACAAATCTCTTTCGACTAGGATGACCACCCATTCTGTTGTACAGCGATGTGCTGCCATCGCCCATCTTTTAGCAAACTGTACATCTTCTATATTTTTTTCATCAAAGGGCGTAGAAGGATTTTTGAAAGGTCTTAAGCCCTTTGGAGTAATATTCAGCTCCAGATACCTTTTGTAAGCTAATAATGTTATCATGTGTTGCATTTTCTTTAAAAAGTAAACTTTCAAGTTTTTTAACAGTACCTTGTAATTCAGCTGACATAGCTGCAGTATGATGTTGTCCTATAGTAGAGAATGGATTAACAGTCCGTTTTTGACATCCATCCAACAGCACGTTATCCCAAATCTTCTATTTTGATAATGTGTTTGGGGTCAGTGAAGTTAATAATGAATTATGTAGTATGGTTTCTGTAAAGATGTTAAAAATGATCAATAAATGTTTAAAATGTGAAAGTGTGAAATGTAAAGATGTTGAAATGTTCAGATGAATATTTGTTTAAATATTTAATCGATCAATTAGGCATCATTAAGTTTATGTATAAACATGGCTGCTTCTGTGAGTAAAGTATTCAGTGAGAAGGCAAAAGCCGAGGTACCAGAAACGGTAAAGGATTATTTTCTGCAGTCTTTGCTGTTTTCCGTGTCTTTGTGTGTTTGGAATTTTCCTGTTAGCTAGGCTGGTGTCTGTTCAGGGTGCGCATATAAATTAGTTCTTACTCATGGCTAAATCTTCATGCAAAGATGTTAATAATTTTTAGCCTTTAGCATGTGCCAGTGTATTCCTACTGTGTTAGACCTTCTGAACTGATGCATCTAAAATATTTGTGCTCTCTGAATATTATTGCACTATTATTATTATTATTTTTGTGGAGCTTTTCAACCCGGGCCTTCAATGAAAATGGACAAGTATTCAGTCGGACTATCACGGTCAACAAATGTAAAACAAAATAAATAATTTTAGCCAGAAATTAGGTACTGCATCTGGGCCTGGGGGGGGTTTCAATTAGAGGCTTTTCTTAACTTTCAGTCTCTCTGGCTGTTACTTCCTCCTATTTCATATCCTGTACATTTGAACTTCTTATTCGTTCTTTTACTTCTTCTATCCATATAGCATCTTT
>NC_056733.1:922950532-922984921 GCF_019279795.1 Protopterus annectens
TATCCTCTAAGATATTCAAAAACGGACATGTTTTGGATACGAGTGAACACCACATAGCAAAGGCTGTAAATATTGAGTCAGAAAGGTAGATAATGGTTCTGTCAAAGAACCACAACCAGAAACTCTTGTTCTGCTAGGATGATGTTAAAATCCTTGTGTACTTTTGGAAGCATGTAAAA
Source organism: Protopterus annectens (assembly GCF_019279795.1). Taxonomy (NCBI): domain Eukaryota; kingdom Metazoa; phylum Chordata; order Ceratodontiformes; family Protopteridae; genus Protopterus; species Protopterus annectens. The sequence goes on from NC_056733.1 coordinate 922,950,712, forward strand.
ATATTGATGGGTGGGATCTTGAACTGTAAGATGAAAAAGAACTTCTCTACAAATAATGCCCTCTGCTAAAGCAAGCTTCAAAAAATCATCTATATCATGTTTGAAGTTGGGGATGGGGTTGAAAACCATTTTTTAGTAAAATTGATTGTCCAAATGTTGTTTGTGGGCTTCTGTTAAATACATGGCTCAATCCCAAACAACCACTGCACCACCTTTATCTGCAGTATGAATCACAATGTTTTTATTGATCTTAACATCCTGTAAAGCATTTTGTTTAGACTTGGACAAATTATTATTGCAACCAACATCATACTTAAAATTAAAATGCAATTCTTTAAGTATACATTGTTTTTGTTTTGTTTTTTTAAACTGCTTTTTATTTAGTTTTCCACAGTTGTATATTCCAAGACAATTAAAATAAATAAATAATAAAAATATAAAAAATAAAAAGAACAGTTAATACATAGTAGAAATAAATAACAATGGATTTACATAAGGTCAGATAACACACAGTATGCTGTATTTCACAATTTCCTGTGAGTTTATCCTTATTGATATAGCATTTAACTAAATTTAAGCAAAGAGGAAGGTACCTCTTCCCCTTTCTAACAAAACTTCATTCAATGGCAAAACATGTCGTGTAATAAAAGTGAAATGGGTAACAATAAGAGATTAATAACTAGTTATTTATATAATTGTTTACCATTGACCATTGTTATCTAATATATAGAAGTATTTTAATTGTCTCCCTAAATCTAACAAGGGAACTATTTACAATATTTACATGTGGTTGTCATTCTCGAAGGGTATTTTGATAGAGTTTAAGGTTGTATGTAGGTACTAGTGGAATTCGGTATACTTAATGCAATTGAGATAGCGTTCATAGAAAATACAATGAATGGTCTCCAAAGAATTGGAAGAAGGGTTGACAATTAATATGTGGGCAGTGCAATAGGGCAACATACTTTGATTTTAGTGCTGGTCTAGGATAGAATTTCTATGAGCTTTCCCCAGTAATTCTTGAAATAGGTTAGTTTCTTTTGACTGACAGTTTTTAATTTGCTAGCCAAAACATATTTAATAGCCAGATTTTTGAATTCTGGCCAGGAAGTTTTGGCTCCATCAAGCCAGTTGAGAGCTATGTAGTATTTAAGTAGTGCGCTTAATGTTACTACAATATGTTTGGATTCTGATGTATATGTATTGGGGAACATTTTCAATATTGACATTTCCCATGAGAGGGTAGACTTCATATAGCCTGATTTCTCCAATTTCACTCTTAAAGAGCACCAAAGCTTGTGAATATTTTACAGGACCAAAAGATATGTAGAATGTCAGCTATAGTGTTTAGTACACGTGGGACAGAATGGTGAGAAACTAGTGTCTATTTTATTCGGGAAGATTGGTGTATGGTAGGCATTGTTATTTATCATGATTTGGGTATAAATTTAACTTTTTAAAAGGAGTAAGTTTTGTAGTTATTTGTATTGCCGCCAGTTTTTGTTCATTAGTTAATTTTACATTTTGGGTTGTCCAATAGTTTGAGTATAGGATTTCTTTTTGGTATTTAGTTCGTGTGATTAATCGGTATTTGAGAGCTTTTTTTTTTTTTTTTTATTGTAGTAAGTGGGATGTGAATTGTTTATATAATTGAAATTCTTGTAGAGTTACATTTATTATGATGTTTTCAAGGTTATTAAGTAAATTACTTGATTAATGATTGTCAATGTCTTGGCATTAAATAAAAAATATTGAACAATGTGACTTGGGGGTTGATCTTTTAATTGATAGAAGTCCCATGCTATACAGTGTTTAATATTTGGATAGTTTCCTAGGTTTATCATTTTATTTAGTTTGATTTCAGGGTTCATATGTATTGGTTGTGCCATAGTTAAGGAATTCCTTATGTTTAAGGAAGCGACCAGCTTTTGAAAACATAGTACATTATTAATTATTACAGGGTATAATTTGAAATTCCTTAGGGTTTTGTTGCTAAGAAAGGGAATAGCTTTTGGGGTTAATGTTAAAGGTATTTATGTTCTGGTAATAGATTTTTACCCGCCCATGGTTTTCAGATGTTTTTTATTGGTAAAAGCAGTCTCATTTGCATAATCCCTCAGATCTTCTACAATTTGTGTATTTTTCTGTCAGTCTCCGTTTTACTCAGTACTTTCTCGTTAAGATCTTTTAACACGCCCTCAAATCTAGGGGCCATCAGAGAAGTGCATAAACTAGAGCACAGCTTTGCAATGTCATTTTTAATCGGTTTTTGTTTTAACAAATCTCTTTCGACTAGGATGACCACCCATTCTGTTGTACAGCGATGTGCTGCCATCGCCCATCTTTTAGCAAACTGTACATCTTCTTCTATATTTTTTTCATCAAAGGGCGTAGAAGGATTTTTGAAAGGTCTTAAGCCCTTTGGAGTAATATTCAGCTCCAGATACCTTTTGTAAGCTGCTAATGTTATCATGTGTTGCATTTTCTTTAAAAAGTAAACTTTCAAGTTTTTTAACCGTACCTTGTAATTCAGCTGACATAGCTGCAGTATGATGTTGTCCTATAGTAGAGAATGGATTAACAGTCCGTTTTTGACATCCATCCAACAGCACGTTATCCCAAATCTTCTATTTTGATAATGTGTTTGGGGTCAGTGAAGTTAATAATGAATTATGTAGTATGGTTTCTGTAAAGATGTTAAAAATGATCAATAAATGTTTAAAATGTGAAAGTGTGAAATGTAAAGATGTTGAAATGTTCAGATGAATATTTGTTTAAATATTTAATTATTTAATCTATCAATTAGGCATCATTAAGTTTATGTATAAACATGGCTGCTTCTGTGAATAAAGTATTCAGTGAGAAGGCAAAAGCCGAGGTACCAGAAACGGTAAAGGATTATTTTCTGAAGTCTTTGCTGTTTTCTGTGTCTTTGTGTGTTTGGAATTTTCCTGTTAGCTAGGCTGGTGTCTGTCAGGGTGCGCATATAAATTAGTTCTTACTCATGGCTAAATCTTCATGCAAAGATGTTAATAATTTTTAGCCTTTAGCATGTGCCAGTGTATTCCTACTGTGGTTAGACCTTCTGAACTGATGCATCTAAAATATTTGTGCTCTCTGAATATTATTGCACTATTATTATTATTATTTTTGTGGAGCTTTTCAACCCGGGCCTCCAATGAAAATGGACAAGTATTCAGTCGGACTATCACGGTCAACAAATGTAAAATAAAATAAATAATTTTAGCCAGAAATTAGGTACTGCATCTGGGCCTGGGGGGTTTCAATTAGAGGCTTTTCTTAACTTTCAGTCTCTCTGGCTGTTACTTCCTCCTATTTCATATCCTGTACATTTGAACTTCTTATTCGTTCTTTTACTTCTTCTATCCATATAGCATCTTTATGTTCCTCAGGATCTTCATAAATATTTCTCCAAAATGTATCTATTTCTTCTTTTTTTTTTTTTTTGTGCAATTCTGTATAAAACTTTTTTGGGGTCATCAATAAATTGCTTATTTTGTACTTTATATTTATCTGTATAGCTTCTAAGTTTGTCTGCCTGTGCTGATTTGCGATAGTGCACGAAAAATCCTGATCCATGATAATACCGTGCATTGCTTTTATCGTATCTATCTTTCTGAGTATTTTTGTTGATCTGTTCCCTCTTCTCTACTCTTCTAACAGTGACACTTCTTGTCTTAATCGCTTTATAGTTTTTGCTATTCAATACTTCCATGATTGCATCCAACTTCTTCCCATCCTTTACCTTATTACCCTGTGTTTTTATGGTAGGACTTTATCTGTTATTAATTAGGCTGCACAGTAATGTATCCTATTTACTACTGTTATATCGCATGAATCTCTATGGACCGTCTTAATTGCTGTGTTCATTTGTTTTATCAAACATTTTTGGTTTTATTGACCTTCTGCAGTCTGTTACTTTTATTGATCTGAATATGTTTAGCCATCTCTATTAAATCAAGCAACTTTTCTCTTAGATCAGTTTCTTCTAAACTGAGGGCACATTCTTTGTTCTCCATTTCCTGTGGACATTCTATAGAAAGTACCAGAGCATCTTCCTGTGCCACATTCTCTTCAGTTTCACCCTGTGTCATCTGTTGCTCTTTCATATGGGAACTCACTGGCCTGTCACTCTACGACATTGACTGTGTCAGAGTTACCACAGTTTCCTGTTCTTTCCCTTGATATATAGCTCCAACTGAACATTTGCACTGGTTTCCTATGTGAGGCTCCAAAGTATCTTCATATGTCAACTGATTGATTAGATGCCTCCTGCTCCACTGGTTTCTATTTACTTTGGGTGTCCATTGCTTTATCCTGTTGTGTTGTTATCAGAGTTAAAATTTCTACACTAAATCCTTCACTTTGCAGGCAGTCCAGAACCTCAGTTTCTTTTTCTTTAACTTCTCCATTACTAATCCTCATTTCTACTTTGTCTCTTTGTTTTCTTATTTTTTTGTATTGTAAAATTTTCCATATCCAGATATCTTGCCAATATATTTCTCAAGTATCTTTGGTGCTGCTGTTTTTGCATTGATTAGTTTTGCTTTCTCCTTTGCATAAATATTGCACCTAATTAAATCTTTCTTTGCTATGTCCATATTTCTTCTTCAGATGTCTCCTGCTCCTCTTGTTTCTCCTTACTTTGAGGTCTAGTTGTTCCATCATGCTGCAATATAACCTGTATTAGACCCTGTACACTGAATCCTTCACTTCACAAATATTCCATAACTTCAGCTTCTATTTTTTTTTAATTCTAGTTGACTAATCTTCTGTTCTACATTCCCTCTTTGTGATCTTATTTTTTATTGTGAAATGTTCTATATCTAGATGTCTTTGCCAGCATTTCTCTTTAAATATCTTGGGGCCTGCCTTTTTGTGTTGATTAATTTGTCTTTCACTTGTTTTTCCAAATGGCACAGGGTTTCTTGGTCTATATAGTGTGTTTTATGGATCTGTTGCATTAATGAACACAATTTTTTATTTGAAGCTTCTGACAGCTTTTCTTGTGGAATTATTTTTCTTTCCAATACTTTCTCTTTTGTCTGAAAATTCTAGTCTTCGTGCATAATAGTAACAATACATAATTTCTTTCTTTTCTTCAATAGTCCACTTAGGCCCAAAAAAGAGACATACAGATGACAATCAGTTGTTGTGATTTCTGTGGACTACTACTTCCTTCTACAACAGGATGGCCATTCTCCCCTTGAGCCTGGCCTAGCCCCATCGTAGGAATATTTCCATGTCTTGAGGATTCTACACTGTCAATTTTTCAATTCCTGCTACCAGTGCACTTACCAGGATTGGGGACTTTTTTATCCTAGGATCTGTGCACCCAGCTATCTTTATTTTTAACCTACTTCTGTCCATGATTTATGCTATATAAAATGCAGTGTATATATCGGTGTCATCTTGGTGAGAGTTTGTAAAAAAAAACATGTTCCACCTCTTGAAGGTACTCGCAAAGACTTGAGGATGAATTAAATTCCAGCAGTACTTCTCTCCTTTTGCTGATTTTATCATATCTCCATTCGGCCTTATCTCTCCATTCAGAATGCCTTACCATTTGGAATATCCACTGCACCAAGAGTGTTCACAAAGTGTTTAGCTCTGATTATAGCTCATTGCAGGCTACATGGTATACAGATCTTTCCATGTTTAGATGACTTGCTTATCTTTGTAGAGTTTTCAAAAAGTGCCAGGTGTCTCTCTGTCTTGAGTGGGATCTTTTGCACAAACTGCAATTCCAAGAGACATTCAGAAGTCTTTCAGGACTCCCTACTAGGATTGTGTTTTGGGGAAATCAACTAGACATCTCAGTTCAAAAATTCTTTCTTCCACAGGAAAAATACATCTTTATTTATGTTTGTTTCTAAGGTTTTCCACTAAGACATTTGGTCACTGTGAGGGAATACACCACGATTGTGGGTCTCATGGCATCTATGAGTCTCTTGATAGTCTTGACAAGAGAAAGATACAGTGGTATCTGAAATCTCTTTGGTCCCAGCATCAACACCCTTTACCTTTTCAGATTCCATTGCTGGGGTTTTGTCAGAAGAGAAACCTTTTGGTGGAGACAACATATATCCTTAAATCCAGGTCTCCCCCCTTCTCCAAAGCAGCCAGTTACCACAGACACTTCAAACTTTGCTTGGGGAGTAGTTTGAGGATACAAAAAAGTGTAACTGGTGTGGAACTCCAAGGACAGACTTAAGCACATAAATACCAAGGAGATGTTTGCCCTGATCAAGGAATGTAACTCTCTGAACCATCTTTGGTCTCCAGGACCTCTTCAACTGTTCAGTCTATACCACAGTCATGTGGTACATCAACAAGCAAGGGGGAACCGGGTCACACTCCCTTTGCAAACTAGCAATGTTAGCTTGGGATATAGCTTCACAGTACAGTCTCATTTTGCAGGCATCCTACATTATGTCAGAGCAAAAGTTCATTACTGACGAACTGAAACGGGACCGGGGCCAAACCCTCACAAATGGAAACTAAGTTGGGGTCTTCCAAGATTTGATCAATCTGTGGAAACTTCAAGTAGAACTCTTTGCCTCCTCTCTGAACAATCAACAGGCAAAATTCTGTTCCAGGACTCTAGGCAAGAAGTCCTGAAAGACAGATATCTTTTCTTTGGACATGAATGTTCCGGTATTCCTTTCCAGGAATATCCAGGGTATTTCTAAAGATTCAGCAAAAATTCCCAAGCTCATTGTGGTGACCCCTTTCTGACCAAAGCAACCATGGGCCACTTTCGGAAATGGACAATTGCAATTTTCAAGCTTTTTCACAGGCTGGATCTACTCATAAGACTAAGGATGTTTGATACACCTCAAATTAAATCATCTTCAATTGACTTCCTGGATGACAGGGTCTTATTTCCTTTTAGGCACCTGCTTTCTAAGGTTGTGCAGCAGGTACTAATGGAAGCAAGAAAGTCTGCAACTAAGAAACCATATATTAGCAAACAGAAAAGATTTTCTAGTTGGTGCAAACAACATAACCAGCACCCATTCAGAGTAGGTTTTTCCATGGTTTTACAATAACTGTGTGAGTTGCTATCCTATGGCCTTTTTTACTCCTCTATCAAGATTCATTTATCAACCATTTCAGCATGTCTACTCATGAACCCACCATTCAATGCAGTATCATTTCAAAATGTTCTTGCGCGAAAGGCCTCCTAGAAAACCAGTGGCCCTTCTTGGGATCTTAATTTTGTGTTAGAGAAGCTGACACACATTCTGCTTCAACCAGCTAGTCTGGCTAACTTTAAGTTTGTAACATGGAAAACACTTTTACTGATTACTCTGACCTCTGCTAGAAGGGTATCGCAGTTGCAGGCTCTTATGGTGAGTCAATCCTATCTTATTTTTCACAGGGACAATGTTTCTTTGAAAACTAATCCTTCTTTTATGCCTAAAGTAGCATCAAAGTTTACTTTAAAGACAAGCTATCCATCTCCCCATTTTCTTTCCTGAACCTAAAAATGAGGGGGAGAGGATATTCCATACCCTGGGATGTCCACAAATAACTCTGGTACTATCTCAACAGAACTAAATCTTTCAGGTCTTCAGATCAATTGTTCATTTTTAAGGTAAGGGGACTGCCTGTGTCAAAACAGACCATTTCCAAATGTTGTACTCGCCATAACAAATCCATTCCAGGTAGGGTCAATACCTATTCTACCAGGGCATTGGCTTCATATATGGCTTTTTGGAAAGGGTTGGATTCAAGAAGCATTCTAGAAGCTGCTACTTGGTTCTCTATGCATATTTTTACAAAGCACTATAAGGTTGATTCCTTCTTTGAGTCTAGATCAGACTTTGCTAGGACCATTCTCTGGAGACTCCTTGACCCTTATTCCTTCACAAATGTAGTAAGATATGGTAATCTACTCATAAAGCTCAGGCTGCTACAGCCGTTATCAGTATGAAGAACATTGTACAGTTATTTAAGTTGAACGTATAACAGTAGATTTAAATTATCACCGTTACAGTAGCCATTCCCTCCTTCCATCCTCTTGTTGTTTTTTTTTTTGTTTTTTTTTTTAATGCCAGGATGTGGACATATATTTCTGTTTCTAGCATTGTCCTTTCAAGATTCAGCCTCCCTTCTCTGTTGGCAAGAAAGCTCTGAAAGTCTGCGCAGATGTTTGAAGGATGTCCAGATTTCTGTCTCATGTATTTGGTCTGTTCCTCATAAAATTTGTGATTTTTTTTTTTTGGGCAAATCATTGAGGGCTGAATTCACTAAATACTGAAAAATACATTTGAGTTTCAGACTTCACATTCTTCAGAACTTTCATTTTAATGTAAAACTTGTGATTCTAGCAACCTTCTATGTTAATAAACGCAATACGTAAAAATTGTCCCTGATTTTTGTCCTTGCCCTATAATTTTATGGCTTTGCTCAGATTTCTTGCATTTAAGAGGAATGATTTCTATTACTTTTTCTTCTGGGTTTAAAGTATTAAAACGTTTACTAGGGATGTTTTACCATTTACGGTGGACCAGTTTTACTGAAAAGTAGCAATGTTGATTAGCTAGATAAACCACAGCAACAACCAAGACAAGAAAGTCGCACTTTGTTGCCAAAGATAAAAAGACATTGTTGCTGAGGGTCTGTCGTTTTAACGATTTTTACTTAACACATTTTTCTGCTAAAATACCATGACACACAGTTTATCAGACCTCTAACTGTCTAAAAATAGACTGCCCTACAGTAAGGGAAGCAAGCTGTGATATACATACGTATACAAAATACGAAAGTATGAAAAAACTGTCAACATAAAGAAGACATGCAGCCTCATGAAGTCAGTTTGCAATGTTTACTCTCAGGCTCTACAATCCGTACATTCCTTTACAGCACCTTACGGACTCTACCTTTCATTCCTAATATATGCACCTGCTGTACCCTAGCATTACACGCATACAAGAACGTTACTATTTATTACATAAAATTTATACATTCTTCATTTTTTACATTTCTTGAATCCAAACAGTATTACTAGACCAAGTTAGTGACGACCCAGTCGCTTTAAAATAGGTCAGGAAATTTACTTTGTACCGGAAGTAACGTGCGGAACATAAACGTTGTGAACAAAATGTTATGAACACTAGGCCTGTTTTGACGAATTAAGCTGTTGGTAAGCGACTGTTACAGATTGTTTGACGTAAAATTGATTGTTTTGATGGCGTAAGTGATTAACGTTCTCTGACGGCATGTAACTATTATGTTTTCTAAGTAGGTGGTTATAAGTGAATGCATCGTAGTTTGGTAGTCTCGGTGTGTTGGATTAAGATTTGTAGCACTCGTAGTTATTCAACAAGGAGAAATGGTGATCTGACACAGAGAGGTATAGACCATGTACTCCTCTATCGCAGGAGGGGAACGTGTCCGTGTAGTCTTCTCTGTTGTGCTGGGGTTCTCTTAGTTGTGCTGTTATTGCATGATGGTCTGTCACCACTTTGAACTTTGTAACTTGTAGACTGCGTGTACTGATTGCATAGAGTGGAGTGACACGCCTTCATATAAACTGTGTTTGTTTGTTGTATGAAACTTATTTTCTATCTCTTTACGTTTGGATTTCCTGTACTGTATGTCTCGCAGTCGTGTGGATTATCACCTCTATGTTTAAGACGGTAGTATTCCTCGCCTCACAAAAATAAACAGTAGTTATGCTTTGGCATTTGAGAAGAGAAATTGTTTCAAGTTTTCTTTTAAATTTGTAGACACAAATGATAAACAGCTTTGTATGATTTTATACTACCGCAGTTACTTAAGATTCTGTAGAAGATACTTATTTCCATGATTTTTGATTCAAATTTTTGCTCTGTCCCTTTTAATACCTCCCAAAGGTGATGAATTACACTTAAATGGTGACAATATGTAAAGTTGCAGATTTATTTACTTCAGAAAATGTGTATTAATTTTTCTCTTATTCTGCCAGCGTCTCAAATTAGTGGTACTAATAGTTTAAAAATTGACTGATTATTTTTGATTTTGTCCCCGATTCTGTTGAGAGCCGTGGAAGATGGTTATAATTGAACATTCCGTGAAAGAAATAGTTCCATATCATCAAGAGCGTTTTTTATTTTATATGAAATCTGAACAAAACAGTATTTGGAACAAGTACTGGGAATAGAGCTAATTTTGACAAAGCAAAACGTTTTTTCTTATTAGTTTAAGTAGTCTGCATGATAACCCGTTTCGGTAGATATGCTTGTTACACTTTGGGTGGGTATCCGAAAAGATGGGGACACCATCTTAAATGTATGCCAGTTAATTAGATGTAAGATGTTGCAAGTATGAATAACTGCTGTTTTATTTGGAGCAGTGCGAATGTGCATAAGAGTAGAAGATAAAGAGTTGTTTTCACATATAGCCGCATGTTTGTATGTGTATAGTGGCTGGAATCAAGTTTTGCAGCTTAGACCACAGCATCCAGAACAGCTGAAGTAAATGGTTGCCCAATATTGCTAAACAATTTACTGTAGTTTCTTGTTTTTGCGTGTAGATTTTGAGCGACCTGTGTAGCATGTAGTGTGAAGTTGGAGGTGAAGTTCTAGCTGTTCATACTGAACTGAATTCTTAGTCTTGACATACCACTCTGTATTTGTTGCTGTTACATTTGTTAAGGTTGTTTTACTTATTTGCATCCATTTCTGAAAATTGTTGCACCTCACATTAATAAAATGAATTTATCTGCTTCTGTGGTGATGAATTAGTGCAGCAATGACTGTATTTGCTTACTTGCTTAGTACCTAAAACAGTGGTATATGTGTGTTTTTTCTTTTTTTTTTATCTTTACTGATTTGGGAAGGTGGAGGAATTGGATTTCTTCATTTTCACTTTTATTTATTATCATCTTTATTGTTTTCATTATGTATTTACTGTAACACTTTTTAGTAAATTGGCTCGATACATTCTTTACAGCCACATTAATATTCACCGTGCAGAGTTGTACATAAGCATCCCTATTTATGTCTTCAATGGAATGTAGTGCCAGCAATCCAGTCTTGTATCATGTTGCTCTCCATTATTTCTCCTTTTTACCAAATCATACCTGATTTACTCTAAACTCTGACCCTGGTCTCAGGACTCTGTCCAGTCACTTGTGGATCACGCTATGCCATGTTTTCCATTGTCTTTAAAGGAGGCAGCTATGTCCCCAATCTTGAAAGAAGTCCAGTCTTGATCTTGATGATTGTGATAATTACTATGATAAAGCTCTATTTTTTTCTTTTATTTGTAATGCTTTAGACAAAGCTGTATATGATTTTGGTGTCAAGATCATAGAGAGAGAGTGGTATTTGAAGGGTCATGTATATAGTACTAAGATTGCCCTCACAAGGAAAGCACATGGTTGCCTTCACAAGAGTATGATCTTCAGTTGCCAAGAGATCAACATTTACGTTCCTGTGCTAGTACTCCTTGGTCTCTCCTCAACATCTGGTACAGTTGATCATAACTGCCCATAGAATTTATTCAAACATACTGTAGAATATCTGGTACCATCCTTATTTGGTCTGACTCTTACCGTTCAGGGCAAACCCAAAGAGTTCATTGTAGAGTTAATACGTCTCCTCCCTCCACTGGAGTTCCTTAAAGCTCGGTGCTAGGAATGTTGTTGTCCATGCATATGTTTCCACTGTAAGCTCCTAATGAATGGAGAGTTTGGCATCATCCCTGCTATTCGGATGATATTCATTTATACTTCTATTTCCTTCAGGAGCAAATAGCTAAGAAAAAAAATAGAAAGAAATAGAAAAAAAGAAAAAAGAGCAAATAGTCTCATTGATGGATATGTGTTAGTTGTATGTCCTTAAACAGCTCTAGTTTTTCAGACCAAACTGTGATTTCAGAATAAGTGTTCTAATCCATTGTTAAGTTAATTCAGTGCGTCATTCTTGGGCATCTACTCATCCTTATTATGTTTTATTGTAGTGTGCTTAGGTTTAAGCATGGTAATATATTTGAACTGTTGTCAGTCTTGGCCATTGGTCTTTCATCACTGAATATTTTTCTTCCTGGGCTGCTGTACAGTCTGTTAAGGCAGGATCTCTTAACATGATTTTTAACCTCCCCTTGGACAATCAGTTTGGATAGAAAGGCTGCTATGGCACATAACTAGGAGAGGTTAGTGGAGAGGAGCTATTTTCTAGTTGTGCCTTCTTTGAGGAGGGTACCCCTTTAACTCTGACAAGGGTATCTGTAATTACTGCTTGCCAACTCTGCCATCAAGTCGGGTATAGTTTTCCCTGTCTCCCAAAGTTTGACAATAGCTTTGATTAGTCTACATTTTGATCCTCGTAACTTTTATGCTAAGATGCCATATTGGTTCACTCATTTTATGGATGCATTCTTTATACAGGTTTGTGAGTTTCAATACAAAACTACAACAACCATACCATTGGTCAGTAAAATTCATTGTGAGGTCTATTTCTAAAAAAGATAGGTTCATAGGAGGTTATTAGGCTAGCGGCCCTAGAGCCTTTACAAGCCTAGCCATGTTAATAAGTATCCCCATTTTTTTTTTGGCTAGTTAACAGAAATTTATGAACAGACAGGTGTGTGATCAACACCGGCTAACCCTGTCTGAGAGACATGGGTGCCACCCCAGGGGCGAATGTGCAGTCTCCATTGTCTAGGTTGTGTTTAAGTAGGGTTAGTGAGGAGCTTCGTTTTACCTGAATAGGAAGTCTATTCACAGTATAGGCAGTTGCTGGGAGACGTACCTGTCTCTCCAGTATGTTCTGCTAATGTCACAAGTAAGGTTGAGATCCCTAGAGCGAGTTGACTCTTGTCCCGTTTAAACAGATAATGAAGTAGGCAACCAACAGTACCACAGATCCGGATAAAAGGAAAACTCTTCTTTATTCAATTAAGCGCTTTCGTCCGACTCCACTGACTTAGTCAGAATACAAAGTGCAAAACACTGCTTAAATAACCCATACCACCCTACAAATTAGTTAAATAATTTCCCCTAGGAAATTAACAGTCAATGACATGACATGACAAGGTAAAACACATTTTAAAGGAACCACAACACAAAACCACTCGGTTGGTAATCACTCATAAAAAATACGAAGACTTTAGTTTCAGTAGGGCCATGATGCTGACCCTGTCATTAAGCCCAGGTTTTTTATTGGCATTAAGTTTAATTTGCCACTTTAATTCAAGAAGTTCCAAAAAACTCTTCCAACGGTCCACCCCTTGAACCCAGGTCAGCATGATCAATGGCACAAAACTTAAAACTAGTGCAAAGGGAACATCTCTTTTTGAAAATCGTCCTCTGAGACCATCCTGGCAACCCTGACATACTGGCCTTTAACCAGGGCCTTTTTCTGGTGTTCAGGGTGCCAGCTTTTAAAGTGCAATAGTGCTTTAGAATACGTAGGGTTCCTATATAACCGAGAAATAAACATCTTTTTAGTGTAGTCCTTTTTGATAGCCTGATCAGGCTGTCTTTATCCTTAGTCATAGTAAAGTTAAGGAAATCGGTGATCACATTGATATAAACAACAGACTCTTCCAGTTTAGCCTCGCTACCCTTCCCCAAGATTACCATATCATCTAGGTAGCGCCCATACAAGACCCAGTACCTTTTATACTCTGAGTTCCTAAGGAATTAATCTTCCCAGTAGGCCAATACTATATTTGCAAATGCTGGGGCACAACAAGCACCCATAGCAACCCCCTGTCTTTGTTTGAAAATATGACCATCAAAACTAAGGTAATTGTTATCCAAAATCAATTGCATACATGTCCTCAGGGTCAGCATTGTCCCATGATCCCAGTCAGTATTGAAAAATAAATATTCATAAAACCATTCAAGGCCTTCTTCGTGAGGTATCACAGAAAAAAGGTCCTTGATGTGTAAAGTGACCATAATAAGCTCATCATCATACATATCTGGTTTGATTTTTGCAAGGAAGTCCCAAGAATCTCTAATAAACCCACTCCCTACCATCCAAAACGTTCAACTTTCCCATCAAGATATATTTGGCTATGCCAAAAGTTTTGGAGGCCTTGTCATCAACAATTACTCATAGGGGTGGGCTACAGATGGATTTATGTATTTTTGGGATCCCGAAAATAAGGGACCTCTGCTCTAGAAAACTATGAATATCTAAACTGATTTGTCCATTAAATAACAATTCATTGAAGGTAAGGTCAATGTTTCTGTAAGATATTCATTTCGTTCACAGAGATCTCAACGTATGTATCACTATATAGCAAATCAAATATTTTACTGTCATAGTCGGAAGACCCCCCCACCCTTGTCAGGTTTCATTAAGCTAATCTCCGGGTTACTAATAACATCCTGAAGTGAGCATTCCTGGTGGTTTAAGTTATTAACCACTGTTTGTTTCTGGTGTATGAGAAGTTCCCTAATTTCATTTTCACACAAAGCTTAAAAATTGAAGTAAGAGGGTACACCAGTGGAATAAATGTACTAGGCCTGTGAGGTAAGTGCAAAACCACTGTCTGGTTGTTCATGACTTCCTACAAAAATGTTTTAAGTTTAAGATGGTGTCAGCCAAGTTAGCGTTCCTAGCTGGAACAAAGTTCAAACTTTTTAAAATAAATTAGCCTAATTAAAATCAACATGAACATGGCTATAGTTATAAACTGTAAAATCGCCATCCAAGTTTTTGACCATTGAAACAACATTGGCCATTTCAGTCATCTGTTCTGAGCTCCCCTCATCCCCCTCCACTGATTTTTGGTGGTAGTTCTGCCCGTACCTGAAATTGCCAGGCCCCATCTCCCTCTGGTTCTGAATTCTCTCGGATCTCCTCACTTGTGGAGGTTCTAAAGGGACATCCCTATTAAGGTAATCATCCACCTCCAAAATCTCCTCATGAGCTTCGTCATATTCCACAGGGACTCTATCAAAATAACGAGCTTGTTGCCCTTCTGGGGGTTGGAGTATGCTCTGCCAGTGTCGTAGTCCCGTTTCTCTTAACAGCTTATGCTGTTTTCTAGCTCTTAAATCAGTCAACCCCTTGTCATCAATCTTAAAAACATTAAAAAAATTATTTTTGACATGCTCTCCTATAGCAAGTCGTTTTTAATACTAACTTCAACTTTGTCAATATCTCTTAAAAGCATAGACATTTTCCTATCGTCACTATTGAGTATTTTTACAGTTCACAACCTTGCCTGCTGAAAAAAGAAGTAAGGTCCATGTGTAACTGCGAATTTTTAATAAGTCCCGTCGGGTATTTCCAAAGTCTCAGTCCCTTAGGCACTTGAGTTTTCCAGTTGAAGCTTTTTATATTAAAAATAAAGTCCTGAAATGACCTGAATTGCGAGTCCAAAGACCCAGCAATATCATCAGGTCTGTCAGCACTGTCACATAACTGTACTTCGTTCTTGAGCCATTGCTTCGTGTAAAGGAACACAGCACCCACACCGCCATTTCTGGGTCTGCCTTGATGTTCATCGTGCATACAGCTGCAGCCATAACAGATGGGTTCTCCTGCCGTCAGGCGGGTCCTCGGTCGGCCGAATTCCAAAGTCTAGGTCCGGCGTCGGTTGTCGTCGCTTTCTTTCCTGACGTCAGTGCGACAGGGGTATATAAGACACAGCTGACGCCATTTTCTTCAGTCTTTTTTGCCACGCGGTGCCTGAAGCAGAAGCAGTGCCGGTCGCCAGCTCCTGAAATTACGAAATTTGGAAACCGAAGTCTTCTTTAAAGCTAAGTACCCCATTGGGGAAACTTTTCTTGCCTCAGACCGATGTCAGACAAAGTTTAACAGTTGTATTTCTTGTGGGAAGCAAATACCGCATAAGGATTTCCATTCCCTCTGTATACCTTGTTTAGGCCCAGACCACGACGTCTCGGGCTGTCGCTTTTGCGCTTCTTTCAATAAACGCACTATTAAGCATCGGGCGGAGTTCGCCCAGCACTTTTTTGGTAAAGCTTTTGATTATAAAATGTCGTCGGAGACTCCAACAACCGTTTTGTCCAAAAAACGCAAGGACAAAGACCGACACGAGAGGTCCGCGGTCTCCGACACCACGCCAAAACCGGCTACACATGGACCGGTTCTCAGCGAGGCACCTACGCAGCCCCTGACTACCGACGACACTTCTCTGGCGGTGTTTTCTGTAACCAAGACCGCAGGTGCCTTGGCCCATACCCAGACTACAGCTACCGAAGCCACTGTGAGTGTTGAGCCTCCTAATGTGGACAGGTCCACTTCCATCCATGGTGTCTTTAGACCCTCATCTTCCTTTTCCGTAAAGGCCTTTACAAAGTCCAAATCAGCCATGCATCCCAAGAGGCCTGTTGCACAGGGCCCATCTCCAGGCCCCATTCCTAAAAAGCAGATGCTAAAAATGGCTGAGGATTTAATTACTCTTATCCGGGGTTCCCAACCCCCTCCAGACAAGAGACCCAGAGTGGAGGAAGATTCTCCCTCTTCTGACCAGGGCTCCATTATTTCAGAACATTCTGATGAAGAGCAACACTCGTACTCCCCTTTTGAAGATTCTGATGCAGAGCAGTCTATTCCTTCTGTATCTCCCCCAGTGGATTTTTCTTTTGGGGAAACCTTGCATGCCTTGAGGGAACACTTCCATTGGGAAGGCCAAGACTTTTCTGATTCCAAGAAAAGACTTAGGGAATTTCTTTTGCTACCTCAGCACACACCTCTGGCGATACCTCCTGTCTTGGACATACTTGATGATGTTTACTCGGAGGCTTGCCTTAATCCGGATTCCCTGCCTCCTGCTCCAGTCAAGCCTGATGGGTACTACAGAGTTCCTAACTCTCACTAATTTCTTTACAAAAGCCATAATGCTGACCCTGAAACCATTTCTCAAGGCCCCAAGGGAATGAAGGCCTCTACTGCTAAGAATCCACTACCTCCCGAAAGAGAGTCTAGATCCTTAGAAAGGTGGGGAAAAAAGGTATATACCTCGGCCACCCTAGCCATGATGGCCTTAAATTGTCAGTTCCATATGCTTAAATATCAGCAGTTTCTGTTATCACAATTAAGGAATAAAATGTCACAACCTGAACAACCAGATTTGAAGGAGTTGCAGGATATGACGCACACTTACAATGTGGCTATGATGCTCTAGAGGCCTCAAGTAGGGCTGTTGTTACAGGATTAGTCATTCATAGACATGCCTGGCTTAGGGAACAAACTTTGCCTGATCATGTTAAAGCTAAACTACTAGATGCTCCTTTACAAAAGGATGTATTATTTGGTACTAATGCTGAGGAGATACTACGGAAAATGGAAGAAAAAGCTAAATCTATGCAAACTGTCAAAGCTTTTCTACAGGTTCAACCACCACGTTTTAGCAGAAATTGGCCTTCAAAAAACTGGTCCTTTCCAGCCACAGCCAAGCCCCAAAGAGGTAGATACAGGCGCACAAGGGGCAGAGGACAATCTCAAGGATCATATAGAGGCAGACAATGGCAAACTCCAGCACCAAGAGGTGGCGAAGACAGTGCACAACAATACAGGAAACAAACCCAATGACTTTCCCCTTTTCATGCCAAGCAAGTGTCAGCTGTTAGCACCCTTGGGAGGAAAGCTGGCATTATTTACAAAAAATTGGCATATTATCACAACAGGCAAATGGATCCTGGACATTATAAACAGAGGCTACAGATTTAATTTTCACACTCTTCCAAAAATGAGAGGCATGCCAAACCTGCCACACAATCAAAGGGCAGAGGCTCAAATACAAATTTCAAAGCTCATGGACATGAAAGCTATTCAAGAGGTACCTACTCATGAACAAGGTCAAGGTTTTTATTCCAGACTATTCCTGGTACCAAGGAAAGAAACAGACTGGAGACCCATTTTGGACTTATCCATCCTAAACACATTTCTACTCGTACCAAAATTCAAGATTCTCACCTTACAGCAGCTTCTTCCCATGCTGGGCAAGGAGTCTTGCCTGGTAACATTGGACCTCAAGGAGGCATACCTGCATGTCCCAGTCAGACAAAGCTGCAGAAGATGCCTCAGATTTCTTGCAGGTTCAATCCACTATCAATTCTCTGCATTGCCCTTTGGCTTATCTACTGCGCCCAGAGTATTCAAGAAATGCCTGGCATCAGTAATTGCCTACTGCAGACTTCAAGGGATACAAATTTACCCTTATTTGGAAGACTGCCTGATCCAAGCGGACAGCAAACACATACTTCTGGAACATCTGGCTTATGTAACACGGTTATTGAATTCTCTGTGATACACAATCAACAAAGAGAAATCCAGGCTAACACCATCTCAGAAAATAACTTTCCTGGGTGCCAACTTGGACACAAACACCCAGATGGCCTGTCTTACGCCAGAAAAAACAGGGGCAATTAACTCAGTACTTCAAAATACTAGCAAACTGTACCAGGCTAACTGCAAGGAAAATCCTGCAGGCTCTGGGCTTCATGGCATCTTGCATTCTTCTAATCCCATATGCAAAGTTGCATATGAGGAAACTTCAATGGTGCCTAAAAAAACATTTGGTCTCAAAACAGCCACAGTTTGGAAACAATAATACCAATAATTCCATGTTTGCAGAAGGAATTTCTATGGTGGGCCCAAGCATGCCAAACAAACACAGGTCTACCATTCTGCAAGCCTCAAGCAAATCAAGTAATCACAACAGACGCCTCAGACTACGCCTGGGGGGCACACATGCAGACAGGTGCATTCAGGGCAAATGGTCCCAAAAGGAAAAGCACCTTCACATCAATCAAAAGGAAATGCTAGCAGTGATAAATGCAATTACAGCTTTCAAGGACCTCCTGCATCCAGGGCAATTATTGATAAGAACAGACAACACCACAATAATGTGGTACATAAACAAACGAACACATTCATACTCCCTGTGCAGGCTAGCCATGTCACTTTGGAACTTGGCTCTGGAATGGCAAATCGAACTTCAAGCACAGTACCTGCCAGGATTGGAAAACACGCTGGCAGACAATCTAAGCAGAAATATGACAGATCCACACGAATGGAAGTTGCATCCTCAAGTCTTTACAAAGATAATCCAAGCCTGGGGAAGGCCAGACATGGATCTCTTTGCCACCCACAGGAATCCTCAATTGACAAAGTTCTGCTCAAGGACCTTCCATCCAAAGGCCTGGAGAGTGGACGCCCTTTCTTTCAGTTGGGCAGCACGGACAGTTTACGCCTTCCCACCTTTGCCTCTTCTGCCCAAGGTGCTCTTGAAAGCAAGAGCAGACCGAAGATGATACTGATTGCTCCAGACTGGCCAAGACAACACTGGTACCCACTCCTGAGGAGCCTAACACATACTCCTCCCTGGACCCTACTTCTAATGCCTCTTCTACTGACTCAGCACAGCTACAAAACTCTTCAGTCAGCTGAAAACACTCCATCTGGCTGCATGGAAAATTCCTTAACACCACAACAGACCCTACTCTCCAAAGAGGTGCAGGATGTCATTTTGGAGGCCAGAAAGCAATCTACTAGAAAGGCTTACTCCGCAAAATGGAAACGGTTTTGCACTTGGAATGAGAAAAAAGGCCAGGATCCTAGAAAACTGAATTTGCCTCTGATATTACAGTATCTAGCTGAGCTGTTGAACAGTGGGCTTTCATTTTCCTCCATCAAAATTCATGCCTCAGCCATTTCTGCAGAATACAACACTAATCCACCCTTATTCTCTCACCCACTCTTAAGACAGTTCCTCAGAGGGGCTAAGAATATAAGACCTCCAAGGAAACAACCAATACCAGCCTGGGAACTTAATTACATTCTAGAAAAATTAACATTGCCTCCCTTTGAACCAGCTGCCTCAACAGATTTGCAATATTTGTCCTGGAAAACAGCTTTCCTTCTGGCCATTACCTCCGCTCGTAGGGTTTTGGAACTACAAGCCCTCATGGCTGTGCAGCCCTTTCTCATCTTCCATCAGGACAGGGTTTCCCTACGAACCAACCCGTCATTTATGCCTAAGGTAGTATCCAGGGTAGCTTTAAATCGGGCCATACATTTACCTTTTACCCCAATCCTCAAAACAAAGGGGAAAGGCTGCTACATTCCTTAGACATCCATAGACGGCTACGTTACTATTTGGACAGAACAAAGCCTTTCAGGAAATCAGAACAACTCTGTGTCCTATGCTGTAGGAGCTCAAGGGAAGCCAATTTCCAAGCAGACTGTTTCGAAATGGATAGGCCACTGCATATGGTTTTGTTACTCCTTTCATGGTAAATCTGTACCTGCAGGCATCAGATCCCACTCCACAAGGGCCACAGCTACCTCTGCAGCCTTCCTCAGAGGAGTCCCTACCAAAGATAGTTTGGAGGCAGCCACTTGGAGTTCTGTGCATACCTTCACTAAGCACTACCACCTAACTTTATACTCCAAAACTAGAACAGGCTTTGCTACTGCTGTGTTGCAGGGCATTCTGGCTCCTCCCATTTCCACCTAGTGCCGCCTACCACCCTGTGCGTAGCTTTGGGATTCTACCCATCTGTTATGACTGCAGCTGTATGCACGATGAACATAGTACAGTTTTGTACCTACCATAAATGTAGATGTTTGAGTGCTAATACAGCTGCAGTCCAGGTTTCCCTCCCTCCTTCCCCTCTGGGTACAGACCTAGTGGCTAACTCCTCATCTTACAACTTGATTGGGTTATCCTTCTATGGTGTATTTGCTTGCAACTACTGATTTTTGATTATATTGTAATGCATGATTATATATTTTTTATATATATATATATATATATATATATATATATATATCTTGCCTTCCTTCTGGGGGCACCTGACATCTGGGGCAAGAAAGACTGAAGAAAATGGCGTCGGCTGTGTCTTGTACCCCTGTCGCACTGACGTCAGGAAAGAAAGCGACGACAACCGACGCCAGACCTAGACTTTGGAATTCGGCCGACCGAGGACCCGCCTGACGGCAGGAGAACCCGTCTGTTATGACTGCAGCTGTATTAGCACTCTAACATCTACATTTATGGTAAGTACAAAACTGTACTTTGTGTAGCTCTCATGCTACCAGACATGGAATTCTAACTGTGGCTCCTCCCCTGCGATTCATTGCCATGGGAATGCTCCCTCTGTGCAGGGGTTCATAAGGTTACAAACACCCTACGAGCCCCGCCCCCAAATTGGGAGCAAATGCTGATACCAGCCGTATTAGTTTGCAAAGGCACCAACTTATCAAATTTAGCTTGTAAGTCTTTAACTGAAGCCGATAGAGAAAGCTAGTTCCTGTGTCAAAGTCTCCATGTCCGTACCTGCCGTGGAATTGATAGGCTCTCCTCCTTCCATGAGTAACCAAAAACCGCCAAAAGACCTAGACAAACTAGAAAAACAGATAACAAAGTAGGCTGCCAACAATACCACAGATCCGAATAAAAGGAAAACTCTTTGTTCAATTAAGCACTTTCCACTGACTTCATCAGAATATAAATACAAAGTGAAAAACACTGCTTAAATAACCCATCCCACCCTACAAATTAGTTGCCCTGATTTTCCCCAGGGAATCAACAGTCAATGACTTGACCAGGTAAAACGCACTTTAAAGGAACCACAACACAAAACCACTCCCTGCCAACTTTGCCATCAAGTCCGGTATAGTTTTCCCTGCCTCCCAAAGTTTGACAACATCTTCAATTTGTCTACATTTTGATCCTCTTAACTTTTTATGCTAAGATGTCAAATTAGTTCACTCATTTTATGGGTGCATTCTTTATACAGATTTGAGAGTTTCAATACAAAACTAGAACAACCATACCATTGTTCAGTAAAATTCATTTTGAGGTCTATTTCTAAAAAAGTTAGGTTCATAGGAGGTTATTAGGCTAGCGGCCCTAGAGCCTTTACAAGCCTAGCCATGTTAATCCTTAGTATCCCCATTTTTTTTTTGTTTGTTTTTTTTGGATAGTTCACAGAACAAATGTATGAACAGAGCAGGTCTGTGATAAACACTGGCTAACCCTGTCTGAGAGACATGGGTGCCACCCCAGGGGTGAATTTGCAGTCTCCATTCCAATTGTCTAGGTTGTGTTTAAGTAGGGTTAGTGAGAAGCTTAATTTTACCTGAATAGAAAGTCTATTCCAGAGAAGTGGCAGTGGCTGGGAGACGTATCTCTCACTCCAGCATGTTCTGCTAATGTCACGAGCAAGGTTGAGATCCCTAGAGCGAGTTGACTCTTGTGCCATTTAACTTGCATATGTGCAGCCAGGCACAAGTCACCTCTCAACAGCCTATAAGATACAGAGTAAGGTGACAAGACTTTCACCCTGTCTATGTAGGTTATTGTTTGGAGTCCATGTATATTCTTAATGAGAAACCTCTGAGGTCTCTCCAGCTGATGCAGATGTCTGGTGAGGTATATGTAAAAGGGTGCATTATACTCTTAGTGGTCTGATGAGCGTCAAGTACAGTGGAGTTTTAACATCCCTTGACCTGCATGCTGTGCCATTGTTTGAGGTGTGCAGTGTGGAAGGCTTTCCTTACCACTGTGGAAACTTAGTGATCAAAGTTCATATTGCTGTCGACCTGTGTTCCCAAGTCTTGCACCACTGGGTTGGAACTCAGGGTGGTGCTGTTAATATTGTAATTTCTAGGGATTTCTGTGTTGCCAAAGGGAATGATAACGTATGTTTTTGCATTTAGTTTGAGACCATAGCTTTGGCACCAGTCATTTTGTGTTGGCTCTTCTTTACATTTATTGAATTAACACTTCTGACATAGGCAAATTTACATTTGTACAAAAGTGATCAATTTTGCATTAACAAACATATGTCATATATGTTGTTTATATATCATATAAACCAAGCAGCATTACATAAATTATTCAATTCTTCCTCCTTTTTAAACTAAAGATTTTTATTAAAGCATTACTTATGATATAAGCAATAATACATTTATATAAATGAAAACTACACTGACCTAGTCCTAGTTGCAAGCATTTTACATCACAAACCATTCTTGCAATATTCTTGTAATATGTTGACTTCATTGGGGAACTCTGTGATTGCTCCCAGTTTGCAATAATCAGCAAAGTTGGTGAGGGAAGGACCATCTACTTTGGTCTGGACTTCTGAGAAATAGATGCCAAACAGTAAGGAGCCCAGCACAGACCCCTGTGGTATTCCACTGGTGACAGGTCTACTGGTGGAGGTGGAGTCACCAGTTTTGACACTGTGTGTTCTGTCAGTCTCCCAGTTGGTTACCCATCTAGTAAAGTAAGGGTTAATCCCTATCTGGGAGAGTGGGGAATTGTCGAAAGCCTTGGCAAGATTGAGATAGACAGTCTGCACTGTCTTGCCTTTGTCCATGACTTTAGTGACATTCTCAAATAAGTTCTCCAGGTTTAATAAGCATGATATACACTAACAAAGCCAGACAGGGTTGTCCAGCGTTTGGGGTTTGCATATGTTCTTGTTGAGAAGGTCCATGATTCTTTCTGTGGCCTTGCAGATGAGGCTTGTTAGACTTGTGGCTCTGTAGTTCCCAGGGTCAGTTGATGGCCCCCTTTGTGCAGAGGGATTACTGTTGCTGTTCTCTATTCTGCAGGAACATAGCCAGTTGTCAAGCTATGATTAAAGAGAATGTCAAGTGGGTCTGCTAGGTCTTGTTTTAGATTTAGTAAACAACCTGGGATATTATCTGGTCCCACTGAGGTCGTGATTTATGGCCTTGGTGAGTGCAGAGATGACCTGTTCTCTAGAGATTATAGTCAGAGGGCTGGTGTCAGGTATGCTTTGGGATATGGTAGGTAGGGATAGGGGGTGAAGTTTGCACTGAATCTGTCTGTTAGCAGATTGGCAATATCTTCTGGTGTAGTATGATTGATGTAGTCAAACAAAAATGCTGTGCACGTAGGTACTGCACGGCCGGAACATCTCATTTAAGAAACACAAATGGCCAGCAGTTGATGTGGTTCAGAGTATTAAAAAAGCACCAACACAAGTGCTAAAATAAAAAACTTTAATGAACAGACTGGTTTCGGCAAAAACGTACCTTCTTCAGTGTAGAATAAATGGACATACACAGTCATACAAAATATACATATTTATAAGTACCCACCACCAATAGGAGCCTTGGTATGTTCCTGCAAGCCATTACATAAACATGAAATGATAATTAGTATACAAAATCAACAAAATAAATAGAAAGTAATAATAATATCTGTAATAAAGGTGACACTATTGGCAAATATGTATCAAAAAACTGAAACCGGGTAATATTACTAAATTTGGGCTAGAATCCATATAGTAACCAAACATTAATAATAACATTGGGTATGTACATGTTTATGAACATAAAACAAATGCACAGTAAATATGCTGGACCACATGGTCCAACAGATGTAAATATATCACCTACATATAGTGAAATCAATATATACATACAGTGTACATAGACCCAATTGTAATATAAATCATGGGGCTGATGACCAAAATCCTATTATAAAGTAGGAATATACTATTCTTCATAAAAAATTGTGGTTATAAATGGTCATTCAGACCTGGTGGAAATAATGCACCCAAGGTAATGATCCAGTATCTCTCCTTATGATTTAGTATGCTATGCCATCCTTGAGAATTACTTCTATCCCCAACAGTCCTGTCAATAACCATGAAAGAGAACTGTGCCTGCTGATGTTTTAGTACATGACGATAAAGAGTGTTGGTTTCTTTCCTGTTTCTGTTGGCACTTCTGTGTTTATTAATACAAGTTCTGAGTGGTCTTTATGTTTGGCCTACATAAAAGGCCGAACACTGACAACTAGCCAGATAAACCACCCAGTTACTACTACAATTGCCAAAGATTTTACAATCAAATACTTTTACTGGTGTTTCGACTAGAAAACTGTTTGGATTTACTGACCTGTTCACATGAACCACAATGGCCACAGGGGAACGTACCCAATAATTCATCCCCAGAAATAGTCAACTGTTTGTAAATCGCTCCCCCACTTTCAATATGTTTAAAATGAGAGAACAAGGACCCCAGGGTTTTACCTCTACGGTATGTAAACTGACATACTGGTCCCAAAACAGTTCTTAGATGTTCATTAGCCAAAAGGATGTTCCAATGCCTGTTTATAGTGCCCCTAATGGCCTTATAATTCCTGCCATAAGAAGTAACAAACCTGATAGTGGGTTCGGAAGCATCCACAACCCGTGTCCTGTATTGTAATAAGATTTTCCTATCCATTTTGTTGGACGAATCCCTGGCCCTAGAAATATCCTGATGTCTATATCCTCTAAGGGCAAATGTCCAATACAAATCCAAACAGGCACTATCATAGTCTAATTGAGTAGAACTGAGGCGTTTGATACGCATAAATTGTGACTTAAGAATATTGTTGATGGTGTGGCGTGGATGCATGCTGGAAGCATGTAATAAGGTGTTATATTGGGGGTATTTGCGATATACTCTAGTACTTAAGGTATGATCCCTATTTCTAGATACAGTAACATCCAAAAAATTGATAGTTTGTACATCAAACGTTACCGTAAACGCAATACCCCAGATATTATCATTTAAATAGTCTACAAATTATTGTAGATATCCAGCATCTGCATGCCACACCATCCAACAGTCATCTAGGTATCTACGCCATATATCGATTTCTACTAGGTAAATGTTATGTGACCGGTCATAAATCATGCATTCCTCAAAAAATGCCATAAATAAATCTGCATAGATGGGAGCAAAAGATGCTCCCATAGCCGTACCCTGGAGCTGCCAGTAACAGTGTCCCTGGAATAGAAAACATTTTTGGTCAAAACATGTTCAGTCATGCAAATTAGCAACGTATTGAACCCAGGTGAGTATAAATCCGCTCTATCCAACCAATACTGTAGTGCTTGTAATCCCGCCCAATGCGGAATACTGGTATATAATGCTTTGACATCCAGAGAACACACAAACCAGCCAGGCTCCAGTTGTGCATCTTGGATAATCTTGAGGAATTCTGTGGTGTCTTGTAATCTTGCCCTGACAAGGGTCAAGAGTGGTTTGAGATATTGGGTAAGAAATGCAGATAAAGGTTCAGTTAAAGAACCTATGCCCGAAATTATTGGCCTGCCAGGAGGATTAGTTAGAGATTTGTGAATTTTGGGTAATAAGTATAAAATTTGTTTATGAGGGTCCTTGACTGTAAGATGTAAAGCACAGATGTCCTTCAAGAATGCAACTGCAGTCATAACATATGGGTTGTCCTGCCTCAGGCAGCCCTCGGTCGGCCGGATTCCAAAGTCTGGGTCCGGCGTCGCCTCCTCTCCGACGTAAGAACGGCTGGAGTATAAAGGCATCGGCCGACGCCATCTTCAGTCTTTCTTGCCGCGCGGTGCCCAAAGCAGAAGCAGTTCGCAAGTGCCGGTCGGTCAGCTCCTGTCTTTTCAGTACCAAAGTCATCTAAAAGCTAAGTACCCCGTTGGGGAACATTTTTTCTTGCTTCAGCCGATGTCGGAACAAATTGAGAAAGTTAATTGTTTGTCTTGTGGTAAACAAATACCTCATAAGGACTTCCATTCTTATTGCCTCCCTTGCCTGGGCCCAGACCACGACGTCTCGGCCTGTGCTTGCTTTAATAAGCGCACTCAGGCGCCGGGCAGAATTTGCCGAAGACTTTTTCGGTGAATCTTTCGCTTATATCATGCCGTCGGAACAACCGACAACTCAATCTACCAAAAAACGAAAGGACCGGGACCGACAACCTCGGCCCGCGTCCTCCACCGATACTCCTCCTAAACCCTCCGCGAGTGCTTCAGTCCCTTCGGAAGTGGTAATTCAACCGCTCCAGGCCAACACAGCGTTAACACGTCCTTCGGTCTCGGAGTCTACACCGGTGCCGGTTGTTGATTTTCCTCCAGAAACCGAAGTTCTGGATCCACCCGACACCATTCCTGTGGACAAGGTTACTCCTGCACGTGGGTCAGCTAGGCCCCCTGTATCCATGTCCATCAAGGCCTTTGCACATGCTAACGCCGCCAGCCAGGCCAAGGCCCATCCTAAACCTACTGCCCAGGCCCCTTCTTCTGATAAACAGATCATGTCTCTTGTTGAGATCTTATTTCTTTTATCAGGGGGTCTCAGCCTCATCCAGACAGGTTCTCAACCGCCTGCAGCGAAAAGGCCCAGAACTGAACAGGCCGACAATCTCTCTTCAGATGAAGCCTCTGGGGATTCTGAGCATTCAGATACCCAAGAAGAATTCTTCCCGGCCTATGAGGACTGTGATGCTGAGGAATCCATTCCCTCTGCCTCTCCTCCAGAGGATTTTTCGTTCGGTGAAGTCCTTCACTCTATGAGGGAGCATTTTAAATGGCAGGGTCAGGAATTTTCTGATTCTAGGAAAAGGCTACGTACCTTCATCAAGCTACCCCAGCACAGACCTTTAGCTATCCCTCCAGTTATGGATGTCCTGGATGATGTTTTCTCCGACTCCAGTGCTAACCCTGATTCTCTCCCTCCTGCTCCTGTCAAGCCAGACAGATATTATAGGGTCCCTGACACCCACAAACATCTCTTTAAGGCCCATTCGGTGGATCTAGAAACTATTTCACAGAGCCCCAAGGGAGTGGCTACTTCCACAGCCAAGAATCCACTGCCAGCGGATAGGGAAGCTAGGTCCCTGGAGAGATGGGGTAAAAAAGTTTATACCTCTACCACCCTGGCCATGAGGTCACTTAACTGCCTTTTCATATGTTTCAGTACCAGGATTTTTACTGGATGATTTACAGAAAAGCTAGCCTCTCCTGAGCCTATTGATAGAAAGGCATTGCAGGATCTAGTACATAACACTCAGCAGGTTAGCAATCATTTTCTTCAGTGTGGTTATGATGCATTGGAGGCTTCATGTAGGGCAGCTATGACTGGGGCTCTTATACGTAGACATGCTTGGTTAAAAGAACAGCCACTGCCAGACCATGTTAAAGTAAAGTTACTTGATGCACCTCTGGAAAAACAGAAGCTTTTTGGTGCTAATGCACAAGATGTGTTGAAGTCCATTGAGGAAAAAGCTAAATCAGTACAGTCAGTCAAAGATTTCCTCCAGGTTCAGCCACCCAGATTCAGCAGGAATTGGCCTTCAAAGAATTGGTCCTTTCCAGACACTGACCTGTTTCAAAGGGGAAAAAACAGGCGTGCCCGAGGTAGAGGGCAATACCGAGGCTCCTACAGGGGCCGCCAATGGCAATCACCAAATCAAAGAAGTGGCACAGGCAGTCCAGCTGCAACACAAGGACAACCACAATGACTTGACTTTCATACTGTCTACAAAGGCTCAGAGAAGCACCTTTGGACGGAAAATTATCTTTATTCTCAAAAAACTGGCATATCTTAAAGGACGACTGGATTCTGGATTTAATAGACAAAGGTTACAGATTCCCTTCCATACTTTACCAATAAGACAAGGCATTCCAAACCTGCCACTTCATCAAAGGGCAGAGGCACTCATTCAAGTTTCAAAGCTGTTAAATATAAAAGCAATAGAAAAGGTCACTCCACAGGAACAAGGCCAGGGATTTTATTCAAGACTGTTCCTTGTTCCAAGAAAGGAAAACAAATGGAGGCCTATACTGGACTTGTCTACTCTAAATACTTATCTCATTGTGCCAAAGTTCAAAATGCTGACGTTGCAGCAACTCCTTCCCATGCTGGGCAAGGGGTCTTGGCTGGCCACTCTGGACCTCAAGGAGGCATACCTGCATGTCCCAATCGGACAAAGCTGCAGAAGATACCTCAGATTTATTGCAGGGACAGAGCATTATCAATTCTCAGCATTGCCGTTTGGCTTATCTACTGCGCCCAGAGTGTTCACGAAATGCCTGGCATCAGTAGTGGCACACTGCAGACTCTAGGGGATTCAAATATACCCCTACCTGGACGACTGCCTCATACAAGCAGACAACAAACAAACCTTGATAGCAAACTTGGACTATGTCATTCAATTACTACAGGCCTTGGGATACACAGTCAACATTCAGAAATCAAGACTTCTGCCATCCCAACAGATTATTTTCCTAGGAGCCAAACTGGACACAAAAACATAAATGGCTTATCTCACAGAGGAAAAACAACAGCAGTTACCAGAGTACTTCAAAGGCCTAGCAAAGCTCTCCCAGCTGACTGCAAGGAAAATCCTGTAGGCCCTGGGGTTCATGGCATCTTGCATTCTTCTGATACCTTTGGCAAGACTTAATATGAGAAAGCTGCAATGGTACTTAAAAAGCTTATGGTCCCAACACAGCCAAAGCCTAGAGGACGTAATCCCACTCATTCCATGTCTGCAAAGAGAATTTTTGTGGTGGGCTCAAACAAGTCAGTTAAACAAAGGCATGTCTTTCAACAAACCTCAAGCAGGTCAAATGATTACAACAGACGCCTCGGACCATGGATGGGGGGCGCACATGGAGGGCAGATGCATTCGAGGTCAGTGGACACAAAGGGAAAGGCATCTGCACATAAACCAAAAAGAGATGTTGGCAGTGATACATGCAATCGAGACTTTCGAAAAATCACTTCCACAAGGACATTTGCTAATAAGGACAGACAACACCACTGTTATGTGGTATATAAACAAGCAGGGAGGCACTCATTCTTATCCCCTCTGCAGACTAACGATGATTCTCTGGGGAAAAATCCCCAAGTCTGAAGATACATTTGCAATCACAGTTTGTGCCAGGCAAGGACAATGTACTGGCGGACAAGCTGAGCAGAAATTTCTTGGATCCACACGAATGGATGCTGCATCCTCACATTTTCTCACAAATAACAAGGACATGGGGAAGACCGGACATAGATCTCTCTGCTTCTCACATGAATCATCACCTGGAAAAGTTCTGTACAAGGACCCACCATCCTCTAGCCTGGAAAACGGATGCTCTCTCCTTCAGCTGGAATTCCCTAACAATTTATGCATTCCCTCCTCTACCACTGCTGACCAAGGTGATACTGAAGATCAAAGCAGAACAACCAACAGGCATTTTGATAGCTCCAGACTGGCCAAGGCAGCACTGGTACCCATTGCTGTTTGAGCATAACTCGGACCAAACCGTGGCCTCTGCTCCTATGGCCTCTGCTTCTAACACAACACAATTACAGGACTGTTCATCAAAACCTGAAAACATTGCATCTGACAGCCTGGAGGTTACCATAACTCCTTCCGATATCTCTCTTTCCAAAAAAGTTCGAGATCTTACTGGAAGCACGCAGACCTTCCACCAGAAAAACCTATTCAGCCAAGTGGAAGAGATTCATCATCTGGAATGCTAACAGGGGTCAGGATACAACAGTATTGAGTATACCTCAGATATTGGAATACTTGGCAGAAATGTTTCATACTGGTCTCTCATATTCTTCCATAAAGATTCATGCCTCAGCAATCTCAGCAAAATACAATTGTGATCCACCTGTGTTTTCACATCCTTTGCTAAGACAGTTCCTAAGAGGGATAAAGAATATCAAACCTCCCAGGAAACCGCCAGTACCTGCATGGGACCTCAATTTCGTCTTGGAAAAATTAACTCTTCCTCCCTTTGAACCAGCTGCAAATTCAGAAATGCAGTTTCTCTCATGGAAAACGGTTTTCCTATTGGCAATCACATCAGCAAGAAGAGTCTCGGAGATACAGGCACTCATGGCAGTACCTCCTTTTCTCATTTTTCATCAGGACAGAGTCTCTCTAAGAACCAATCCTTCATTCATGCCTAAAGTAATTTCCAGGGTGTCTCTAAATCAAGCCATTCACCTGCCTACTTTCTTTCCCAATCCTCAAAACAGGGGGAAAGCACTGCCGCATACTTTGGACATACACAGGCAACTACGCTATTACTTGGACAGAACTAAGGCCACCAGAAAGTCTGACCAACTGCTTGTAGCCCATGCTGCTGTAGTACAAGGAAAAGCAATCTCCAAACAAACAATTTCCAAATGGATTGGACACTGCATCAGATTCTGCTATTCTTTTCATGGAAAAGGTGTGCCAGCCAATATTAGGCCACACTCCACCAGAGCTATAGCCACATCCACAGCTTTCCTAAGAGGAGTGGCTACAAAGGACATTCTAGAGGCTGCTACATGGAGCTCCGTGCATACATTTACCAAGCACTACAACCTGCCTTTATACTCCAGATCCCGAGCAGGCTTTGCTTTGGCAGTCCTGCAGGGCATTTTAGCTACACCATCACTTTTAGTTCCAACCACCCCCAGCTTGGCTATGGTATTCAACCCATATGTTATGACTGCAGTTGCATTCTTGAAGGACATAGTACAGTTTTGTACCTACCATAAATGTAGATGTCCGATAGATATGCAACTGCAGTCGGATTCCACCCTCCTACCCCTCTGCAACCTTCTTTATGGGTCCACTACCCTATTCCTATTAGCTGGGGTATCTCCTATGGTGTATCTGTTTATTACTGTTGTGCATGTCTGGAATTGTTTATCCATTCACCAAATTTAGCCTTCCCAGGAGGGCACCTGGCATCTGGGGCAAGAAACACTGAAGAAGATGGCGTCGGCCGATGCCTTTATACTCAAGCCGTTCTGACGTCGGAGAGGAGGCGACACCAGCTGACGCCGGACCCAGACTTTGGAATCCGGCCGACCGAGGGCTGCCTGAGGCAGGACAACCCATATGTTATGACTGCAGTTGCATATCTATCGGCCATCTACATTTATGATAGGTACAAAACTGTACTTCCTTAGTAATACCTTCCTCCTGAGCTAGATTCAAAAAGGAATCGATTTCTTTTTTTAAAATGTGGAGTAGGATCTATGGCCATGTGCATGTAACATCTAGTATCAGACAATTGAGAATGACCTTCATTAAGATAATAGCTCGTATCTAAAACCACTACCGCTTCACCCTTATCAGCAGGTATAATTGTAATGTCATGATTGTTACGTAACTGTTGTAGGGCCGTGATTTCTTGTAATAAAAGGTTGTGTCCTAACATAGTATATTCTTTGTATTGAAAATGTAAGCCTCTAAGTACAGATTGCATAAAAATCGAAACATGTTTGTTCATGGGAGGATAGAAGTCCGATTTTATTAAATCTAAATTCGTTAGATCTTTGCGATTCCCTGTTGGCGAAAAATAATTTCAGGTTCAAATTACGACAAAAAGCAATAACATCCGTAACAATATGATATTCATTCGAATAAAACCCAGGAACAAAACTGAGTCCTTTATTCCAAAATTGTTGATCAAAAGACAGGGTTACATTGGACAAATTTAAAACATTCGGACATTCATTATGAACTGTTAGAAAGTTCTGGATCAGTCTCTCCAGTGAATTGGAATTGGTGTTTGTTTTTGTGTTTGTGTCCACCACCATGCCTGGGGCCATTTCTAAAGGGATGGTCCTGTTAGATTTCTTTCTATGTGGGGAATCCTTATTTTCAGTGCTGTCATTGTCTGTAAAGGAGGAATCCTCCCCTGACGTGCTAGTATTGGACCTCTCTCTATTTTTCAAAATAGACTGCAGTCTTTTTTTGGTTCGAACAGATGAGGTTCCCTGAGTACCATCCACAAATCTGACTGTCCTATGGGACTCAAAGGGGCGTCCCCTCTAGTCCAAAGAATCCCTGTGAAATGTCTTTCATTAGATAATTTTTTGAGACAATCCTGGAATGTAGGACTCGTATATGTCCAGCATATTTACTGTGCATTTGTTTTATGTTCATAAACATGTACATACCTAATGTTATTATTAATGTTTGGTTACTATATGGATTCTAGCCCAAATTTAGTATGTTGCCCTGTTTCAGTTTTTTGATACATATTGATTTGCCAATAGTGTCACCTTTATTACAGATATTATTATTTTCTATTTATTTTGTTGATTTTGTATACCAGTTATCATTTCATGTTTATGTAATGGCTTGTAGGAACATACCAAGGCTCCTATTGGTGGAGAGTACGTATAAATATGTATATTTTGTGTGACACTGTGTCCATTTATTCCACACTGAAGAAGGCACGTTTTTTGCCGAAACCGGTCTGTTCATTAAAGTGTTTTATTTTAGCACTTGTGTGCACATACCTAGGCATTTCCTTTTAGACTTTGGATGTAGTGAAATGATTCTTTGATTATCCTTGGCTAGGTATGAGTGGTTTTTTTTTTTTTTTTTTTTTTTTTCCCCCCCTAATTTGCTTTAGAAGACTTTACAGGATTTCTGATTTTCTTGTTTAGGCTTAGGAGGGAACTCTTCCTCTGGAGTGAGATCCCTCTTGCTTTTGGACAACAGTTTTTTTTCCTCCTGTTACATAAACATTTGTACGTCCACCATGGTGGCTTGCATTTATGGGAAGTCTGGTTTTGATGCTGTCGAGTACAGCAGAGTTTACACAGTCACTTAAGTGTTTGTACAGCACATTTGCATACACTTCTGTATAGTGATTCTCTACACACCTGAAGACAGAGCTACAACTGTGCAAGATTGCTACCCCATAGCAGCGAAGTCTCTAATTGGCTGAGCTATCTTACATCCCAGGATGCACCACCACTACTTCCCCAGATCTCGTTTGCCGCTTGATAGCTTAATAATAATGAGCGTAGGTCTCGACTTCATTGGAGCTACAGTACTATTTACTGACAAGTTTTCTGTCAGAATTTCTCTTTTCACACCCAAAAGCTGTTTTTAACAGCTACTTACCACTGTTGGGTGTTTTTGTGAGGAAAGTTGTGTGAATTGCCGGAGCGTTAGGTTCCCGCTTTTACTAGAAAGGGTTACCTCGCGCTCTAGTCAGGACTTTTATTGTAAAAAATGTTGTTTAAATTGTTGTTAAATTTTTTCTCAGGTACTGGTTCCTCTAACATCTAGGTCCGAATTTGGTTGAGGCCTTGCCCTCAGCATCTGTTAGAGCGTTGTTATAGTTTTACTGTGTGTGTCCATTTCTACTGAGCTTATAGCTTGATCCTGTTTAGAATTAGAGGGATTTGGCTCTCTAGTGCTTAGTTTTTGTCCCTAGTTGGTTTTTGGTGTCTTTCTAGTGATGTCGAAAGAACATAGACCTAGCCGGGTTTTGTGTAAAGAAATGTACCAAGTGTGGGTACAAGATGTCTATCTGCGATGGATCACTTTCGCGCTATGTGGTGTTTATTGCTTAGGGGCCTAAACACCTTCAAGAGTCGTGGCAGTGTATGCCATGCTTTTTTTCTTCCCGTGGTCCTCCCGAGAGGAAAAACAAATT
>NC_056733.1:922987921-923187180 GCF_019279795.1 Protopterus annectens
TGAATATTAGGATACCTACATATTTTTATCAAAAAAGGCCTTGAAACACAACTTTTGATGTCCTTACATTCACCACTGCAGTATTCCTAACTAATGGGATTCCCTGCCGTGAAGCCCTCTGTCCAGCCAGTTTACAAAAGATTTTCATTGCTTTAAGGTTACCCGCTTACTCCTTGTGTAAGGTAGGGCATAAAGGTGACGTTCAAGCATACCATCCTCGGAACATTTTTGCCACTAGTACAAATGCTGTTTTAACTGCCAGTCTCTTGCATACATCTGTTTTGCTGTTTATTGGCTTTTCTGTGCTTACTGCTGTTTGCTGGAGTTCTCACAGTTGCAGATAAGTACCCAAGTGGGTTTTTGGTTACTTTTTTTCTGTTTAGTGCTCTTTGGAGTTGGTCCTCTAGGAAACGTAAATGCCAGTGTGGGAGACTGATTCTCTATAAAGGCTGCCACGATACGTGCCTTTTTTTGCCTTGGTGCTGCTCACTGCTATACATCTTGTTCAATTTGTCAGGTGTTTGTCTCCAAAACTTTTCGTAGTAGGTTTTCTTCCCTTTCCTTGTATCTTGTGAACCAGCGATTTAAGTTTCTTGCTGCGGGTACTATGGATGGAACTTCCTGCCCCAAGGGCCGGCCAGCCATCTGGAAAGGAGTGCATAAGGTAAGGCCTGAATCTTCCACAGTCCAGCCTCTGCCGGGTGTTTCTCCATTATGCACCTGGAAGCTCACCCGGTTGTTTTGTCAGAGTCTTCTACCGTGTCTGGGCTGGAGGCCAGTGAGGATCTGGCAGGCAGCAGGTCTGATGAGGCTTTGCAGGCATCCATTTTGGGCATTCAGAGGAAACCACGGATGTTACGTGATCCTATCTCGCCTACATTCTGTACTGATGGGTTTGGAGCCGATCCTCGGCTCCGACTCAGCACGCTATACTATAGAGCGAAGTCTCTAATTGGCTGAGCTATCTTGCATCCCAGGATGCACCACCACTATTTCCCCAGATCTCGTTTGCCGCTTGATAGCAATAGACGTGGTCTCGACTTGGCTGGGCTAAGTACTATTTACTGACAAGTTTT
This sequence comes from Protopterus annectens, assembly GCF_019279795.1. Lineage (NCBI taxonomy): Eukaryota > Metazoa > Chordata > Ceratodontiformes > Protopteridae > Protopterus > Protopterus annectens. The sequence continues at coordinate 922,988,998 of NC_056733.1, forward strand.
CTGTCAGAATTTCTCTAATTTTTCACCCAAAAGCTGTTTTAACAGCTACTTATCACTTGTTGAGTTTTTTGCGAGGAAAGTTGTGTGAATTTTCATAGCGTTAGGTTCCCGCTTTTACTGGTAGGGGTTTCCTCGCGCTCTAGTCAGACTTTTGTGTAAAAAAATTGTTGTTAATTTTTTTTCTGTGGTACTTGTTCCTCTAACATCTAGGTCCCGTTTTAGTTAGAGGGGCCTTGCCCTCGCGCTCTTAGAGCGTTGTTATAGTTTTTACCTGTGTGTCTGTTTCTGAGCTTATAGGTCGAATCCTGTTTAAGTTAGAGGGATTTGGCTCTCTTAGTGCTTAGTTTTTTGTCCCTAGTTGGTTTTTGGTGTCTTTTTAGTGATGTCGAAAGAACATAGACCTTCGGGTTTTAAAAAATGTACCAAGTGTGGGTACAAAATGTCTATAACGGATGATCACTCGCTATGTGTTTATTGCTTAGGGCCTAAACACCTTCAAGAGTTGTGCAGTGTATGCCACGCTTTTTCTTCCCGTGTCCTCCAAGAGAGGAAAAACAAATTGATATTGAAAGGGATGATCACCCCTTCCTTTGAGGAGGCTTTATCTTCTTCCCCCTCACCTTCCAGGAAGAAGTCGTCTTCGGCTCCGACCAGTCCGTTGGAGCCGACAGCAAAGAAATCAAGGCAGGCTTCTCCGTCGGCTCCACGGACTTCGGAGCCGAAGTCGGAACGGTCTGCCTCGGTGCCTCCTGCCTCGACTCCTCTGTCCTCTGAGCTGAGCGCTTGAGCATCGAGAGGTGGGTCACCTTCTACGGCTCCAATGGTTTCGGAGCCGAGAAAGGTCGCACACTCAGACTCTTCTACCTCGGCGCCAAAGTCCCCGTCGGCTCCAAGGGAAATCACTGTGCTGGTGGGATCTCCCTCGGCGCCGATACTACTTGAGACTATTCGGAGCCGGTCCCCCAGTCTTTCGGAACCGGCGGAGAAGACAACTCTGGCCCAATCGGTCTCTTCTCGGTCCTCGAGGATGTCCGATTCGGATATTGACAGGGTGTTTCAAAGGTGGTTTCAGTCTCCAGTCTTCCAAAAGTTAATCTCGGCTCCAGCCAGTCGGCTCCGGAGCCGATTGTCCACCCTGTTGTCTTGGTTCCTCCTCCAACAGCCTCGGCACCATTGGAGTCGGTGCTGGTGGAGGTTTTCGGGTCGGCTCCGACCCTTACTCCAACCCCGACCTTTGGGTCGGAGTTCGGTACACGGACCTCCTCGGTCGGCCCCGGGGGTGACTCTTCGGGCCCGATGCTTTCGGTTCCAAGCCTCCCTCTTGGTGCGTCGGCTGCGGGAGTGCCTTCTACTGTTGTGGCCTCGGGGGTCGGACCTTCCCAGGATTCGGGGGGTCCGGCCTTCAGGGCCATGAGGAGTGCTTTAGCCAAATCTTCCTTGGCTACCTCCACTATCTCTCCAACACCTTCCCTTGGCATGGAGACTTGTTCCTTTGTTATCCTCCTGTCTCAAGACAGCAGAGCCCTGGGGCCTGAGGTCACCCTCATTGGGGATTCCTCCCTTCCTGGGGGTCCTTCCAAGGCTTCTTCGGAGGAACCTCCCAGGAAGAGACAGTGTAAGAGGAAGCACGTCGACTCGCCTGATGAGTCTCACCTCGGACACCGACCTCAATGATGCGGAGGGGTCCCCCAAGTCGTCCTCGGATGATGTCTCCTTTGTGGACATCTTAGAAATCCTCAAGCAATGAGGCGACTGGCAGTCCAAACCCCCTTCCGCTGAGGAGTCTGTCTTCCTCAAGGCCTTCGGGGCTCAGCCTTCCGCCTCCTGGGTGTCTCCGCCCTTCGATGAGCTCCTGGATTTGATCTCTCGAAGGGCGTGGGAGCACCCGGATTCTGTGGAACCGGTGCCAGCTCGCCCGAATAAATTTCTGTCGGCCCCCCCCTGAAAAGGAATTTTTATCTAAAGGTGTGGCTGTAGATGCCCTGGTGGTGGCATCTGCTACCCAGCAAGATGTGGCAGAGGCTTCGACGTCTGTCCATTCTCCTAATAAAGCGTCCAGGATTATGGATCGGTACGGGAAGCGCACCCTAACGCACTTCACCAGACTTCAGAGGGATCTGGTCAAGGAGCTTTCAGATACCCTCTCTGGTAACCTACCTGAGCAGTTGGCCCAGACGGTTAGCTCTGTTGGCTACCCAGTCATCAATATCAAACTCGTCCATGAGGCTCATTTCATATGCGGCCGAAGGGCAGTAAAGCGGGCACAGGTGTTGCTCTGCGGAGACGAGCGTGGCTCCGCCTGTGTCATTTTGCGGAGGCCTTCAAGTCTTCCTTTGCCGACGCTCCCTTTGATGGGTCCTCCTTGTTTGGACCCAAGGTAAAGGACACCTTGACCCGCTGTGAACAAGAGGGTAAGACTTTGACTGCCGTAGGGGCACGGTTTTCCACTCCCTTCCGGCCTTATCCCAAGGCTAGAAGAGGGGGGAAAATGTGGTTCCGCAAATCTCAGAAGACTTACCCCTCACAGCAGGATGATCCCCCTTCTAGAGGCAGAGGGGGGGGGGGATTTTTCAGGAAGACGCCATCCCAGAGGCGGCAGAGGCCCTCGCAACACTGGAGACCGCGAGTCCTTTCGTGGCTCCTCAACCTTCCAGCATCCCTTAAGGATTGCCAGACTGCGCCGCTCCGGAGCCAGTCGGGGGTCGTTTTTCAAGGCACCTAAAGGCCTGGGAGAATATCACTCGGGACCGATGAGTGCTCCGGATCATTGCCAGAGGTTACAACATCCCCTTTTCTCAGCCCCCTCCACTATCACGGAAAATCCCGGACCCACCACCCAGTCAACTGGATTTCGCAGCCATCGAAATTTCAAAGCTGCTTCAAAAAGGAGTCATCCAACCGGTCCCCGAAGACCAGAACGGATTAGGGACTCGCTCAAGATTCTTTTTGGTGCCAAAAAAGACCGGGGACATGAGGCCCATCTTGGATCTCAGCAAGCTCAACCGTTCTGTCAAGAAGTCCAAGTTCCGGATGGTCACCTTACAATCCATTCTCCCGCTGCTGGAGAAAGGTGTTTGGATGTGCTCCATAGATCTCAAGGACGCCTATTATCACATCCTGATAGATCAGGCGTCCAGGAGACACTTGCGCTTCAGCCTGGGAGACAGTCATTTCCAGTTCTGTGCACTGCCCTTTGGTCTCACCACAGCCCCCAGGCTGTTCACCAAATGTTTGGCGGTGGTGACTGCTCACCTGAGAAGTCTAGGATTCCAGGTGTTTCCATACCTAGATGACTGGCTCCTAACTGCCACCTCCAGGCGTCTACTTTTACAAAACCTAGCAGCCACTATTTCTCTGGGCAACTCCCTAGGAATCGCCTTCAATTGGGCAAAGTCTGTGTTGCTGCCATCTCAGCGCATACGGTTTATCGGAGTAGAGATAGACTCAAAGCAAATGCGGGTCTGTCTTCCTACAGAGAGGATAGAAACATTACAATCTCAAGTCCGAGCATTGCTCTTCAAACGCCGAGCCCCAGCAAGGATGGTCCTACAACTGTTGGGTTCCATGTCGGCTACCGTTCTCTTAGTTCCCTTAGCAAGATTGCACATGAGGATTCTCCAGTGGCTCCTGTCAGTCCAGTGGTCTTATCAGGATCTCCCTCTGTCACCTCATTATAATCACGGAGACGTGCAAACAGGAACTCCGTTGGTGGCTTCTGTCCTCCAACCTGGATCAGGGGCGACCCTTCGTTCCTCCACCTCCAGTGGCCACTTTGACTATGGACGCCTCCCAGATGGGGTGGGGGGGGCATTCCCTGGGCAGGTCAGTCCAAGGCAAGTGGCACCCCCACGAGAGTTCCCTACACATCAACAAACTGGAAATGAGGGCGGTGCTTCTATCGCTTCAGGCACTACACAGTTACCTCCCCCAGGGCATGATTGCCGTTCAGTCCGACAACATGTCAGTAGTCTGGTACCTGAACAAGCAGGGAGGGACCAGATCCTACCCTCTTTGCAGAGAGGCCATGAGAGTATGGGATTGGGCTGTTGCAACCAACCGTTTCTTGGTAGCAACACACATTCCGGGGAGATCCAATGTGATAGCCGACAAACTGAGAAGAACTATTCTCTCCCCGCACGAGTGGTCTCTGAACGACAGTGTGGCAACTCAGATCTTCAGAAGATGGGGAACTCCTTTTTGCGACCTCTTTGCAACCCCCCTCAACACGAAATGTCTACAGTTCTTCTCTCTCACCCCAGTTCTGGGGGGGGGTTTCCCAAGGACGCCCTAGTCCAAGCTTGGCCCACCGGCCTACTGTACGCCTTTCCACCGGTTCCCCTTCTTCCCAGGGTGATCTAGAAAGCCATTCACTTGCAGTGCAAGATGATTTTAGTTGCTCCATACTGGCCTCGCCAAATCTCGCTGCCCTTTCTTCGGAAATACGCACTGGACGGTCCATGGTTCCTGGACCAGGTTCCAGACCTCTTGATCCACCAGTCGGGACAGCTCCATCAGTCCCTTCACTCGTTGAGGTTAACAGCTTGGCTCCTCCACTTCCGACCATAGTCAGGAACCAGGTTTTGGACTCGGAAGTTATACATATCTTGTCTTCGGCCCACAAGAATTCGACTAAAAAAATGTATAACAGCAAATGGAAGAGATTCGCCATTTGGGCCCAACTCGGGTTAGATCCCATTACTGCCCCAGTGTCAGAAGTTTTAAAATTTTTAGCTTCCTTATTCAATCAAGGTTCTTTGGTCTCTACCATTAAGGTTCAATTGGCAGCTATTTCTAATTTTCATGAAAGTATAGACCCACCTTTGATGAGCAATAAGTTGTGTAAAGCCTTCATGAAAGGTGCTGGGCTGCTACGACCTCTGATTTCTCATCCCGCTCCACCTTGGGATCTTAATTTCGTATTAGGTGCCTTGACCTCTTCCCCCTTCGAACCGGCAGCAACTAGTGACTTGAAATTTCTTTCTTGGAAGACAGCTTTTTTGGTGGCAATTACATCAGCCAGAAGAGTTTCGGAACTTCAAGCCCTATGTGTCAAACCACCGTACCTGGTTTTTCACAAGGATAGAGTATCCCTCAGGCCTAATCCATCCTTTGTTCCCAAAGTTTGTTCTAGTTTTTGTCTTCAACAGTCATTGGAACTCCCAGTTTTCTTCCCAAACTACTCGGACAGAGCGGAATACATCTCTTCCATTCATTGGATGTTCACAGGCAGTTGCGTTTCTACTTAGGACGCACCAAACACGGAAAACAGATCAGTTGTTTGTGTCCTTTTCGGACAATAAATTGGGCAAAGCCGTCACGAAGGTCACCATTGCCAAGTGGATCAGACTGTATCAGTCATACTTACCTTCTTTCTAATAGAGAGCTTACAACCACTATGAAAGCTCATTCTACAAGGGCTATGGCTACTTCGACAGCCTTTCATTCCAAGCTTGCCATTAGTGACATTTGTGCTGCGGCTACCTGGTCTTCTCACACCTTCATTTCTCATTACAAATTGGATGTGGCATCTCGGGGGCGAGCTTCCTTCGGTTCCACAGTTCTCAGGAGTGTTTTCCAGTGAGCCACCCAGGAATCGGGTGCTAGGGACGCTGTCCCATCAGTACAGAATGTAGGCGAAATAGGATCACATAACATCTTTTAGTTATGTACTTACCATAACTTTAGATGTTTGGGATCCATCTCGCCTACATTCCTAATAACCCACCCTCCTTCCCCCTGCCTTGGAGATCAGAAGGGACCGGACGGTTCAGTTTAGCCGTTTCATCTTGAAACACCTGGCAATGTTATTTCTGTGAGTGTGGGCATGTGTGCGGACAAACAAGATCTGGGAAAGTAGTGGTGGTGCATCCTGGGATGTAAGATAGCTCAGCCAATTAGAGACTTCGCTCTATAGTATAGCGTGCCGAGTATCAGTACAGAATGTAGGCGAGATGGATCCCAAACATCTAAAGTTATGGTAAGTACATAACTAAAAGTTGTCTTTCCTGGGGTTTGTTGGGGTTCCGCAGTTTCTCTTTCGGGAAGAGGTTCCTACTGCAGTTGTGAATGCTGTCCTGAGTCTAGGCCTTCTCAGGTTTCCAGGATCCAGGATAGCTTGAAGAAGAATCAGAAAACTAACCATGTCTCTTCTTCTGCTCCTAGGGATCCACAAAGTGAGTGGTAGACCTTTTACTTAGGGGTTATTTAATGCTTTACTGTTGTTGCAGCTCGAGGAGTTTCAGTTCCTGTTCCTCCTTGGTCTGCCACTTCCCCTAAAAGGCTGAGAGAATGCCATTCTTCTGAGGTGGATTCTGATGATGACTTCCTTGCTTATTCTGCCCAGATTCCTTCTCCTTTAGACTACAGGTCTGAGGAGGAGGATTCTCATACTCTTGATACTCCCTCTGAGGAAATTTCCTTTGGGGGACACTATCTCTAGGATGATGGACTTTAAGTGGAATTGTGCCAAGGTTTCAGATGTCCATAAGAGGTACTATGAGTTACTGCAAGTAGAATCTCCTAAATCTGCGGCCATTCCTCCTGTCTTGTCTTCTTTACTGGATGTTTTTTCTACTGCCTCAAAAGCACCGGATTCTCTGCCTCTTGCGCCCAGGAAGTCTGGTTTTACAGGGTGCCTGAGGATTGTTCCTTTTTTTTTTTTTTCAATGTCTGTAGCCTCTGATAAGCCATCATAATTGTGTCCTTCATCCAAGTTACTGCCTTCTGACAAAGACAGTAGAACCATGGAAAGGCTGGGTAAGAAAGTTTATACTTCCTCTACCCTGGATTTTAGGGCTATTAATTATCAGACCTATATTTCTAGGTATGTCTTGGCTCTTCTTTGTCAGGCCTGTCAGTTTCTTTCTGATCTTCCAGACTCTGAAGGTAAATCTTCTGCTCTTTCCTTGCTTGGGACTTCATCTCTGGTAGTTCATCATTCTGTCAAATGTAGTTATGATGCTGCATGTGCCTCTTAAAGGGCTGCTTCTGTTTCGGTTCTGAGGAGATATTCATGACATCTGCTTCAACCTTTGGGTGATGATATTAAGGCTAAGTTGCTGATTGCTCCTCTGGATAATGCTGTTTTTTTTTTTTTTTTTGGTGAAGCGGCTGGTGGTTTATTTAAGTCTCTTCAGGACAAGGGGTAGGCTTTACAGGAGCTTAAGCATGTCTCGTTTCTCCTGTGCCTAAATTTCAATGGAACTACCCTTCTAAGCCAGCCTTTGTTCGTAGGCAGTCTCACCCTTCTTCTAATGGTAAAAAGTGGACTAAACAGACGACTCCTACTAAGGCCACTCAGACTGCAGGAATTCTTAAGCTTTCCTTTCCTGACAAACTAGGTACTATCTGACTATCGACCCATTCCCAGCCACATTCCTCTCTTTCTCCCCCCCCCCCCCCCACTTCCATTTGGCTCTGGATCATCCAGATTCTTGGGTTTTGTCGATCATTAATCAAGGGTACTTCATGGTCTGAATTTCCCATCCTCCTTTTATTGGCATTCCACAGCCTCCTCTGAAACAGCTTCCTTTTTTCCCAGAGGTTCTTTGGGACCTGTTATCTCAGAGTACTAGTCAAGAAGTCCCTGTGTCCCAAAGGAGAAGAGGGTTTTATTCCAGAGTGTTTCTGGTGCCCAGAAAAGAAGGTACTTGGAGACCCATTCTAGGCCTCTCACGTCTGAGCACCTTTCTGAAGTGCCTTCTTTTCGGATGTTGTCCCTTCAGTCCCTTTTCCCTCTTGTCCCTCAGGCCTTTCTGGTGTCTCTGGATCTCAAAGATGCTTATCTCCATATTCCGATTTATCCTCCCTTCAGGAGATTTTTGCATTTCTCTGTTGCTTCCTAGCATTTTCAGTTATGTGCTTTGCCCTTTGGCCTTTCTACTGCCCCAAGGGTGTTCCCCAAATGCTTCACTCCTGTGATTTGCCTTTTGTAGGCTTCAAAGGAATCTAAATCTTTCCTTATTTGGAAGACCTGCTGATTCAGGCATCTTTTCCAGAGGTCCTTTTTCAAAATCTTAATTTTACCATTTCTCTTGTTCATAGCCTGGGGTTCACAATAAACTCCTTCTCAGAATCATGTCTTTCTGGGTAGTAGGTTTCAATCTGTGCCAATGCTGGCATCCCTGCCTCCTCCAAAGGCATTAGCTCTCATTTATTTCTCTCAAATTATTCCACTGGCCTCCATTTCAGCCAGGGGAGTTTCTGAGAGCTCTGGGGTTCATGGCTTCCACCATTCCAATGCTTCCTCTGGCCAGACTCCATATGAGGAAGTTCCAGTGGTTTCTGAAGTCAGTGTGATTTCAGCATGTGCATACTCTAGACTTCCCTATTCCTCTTCTCCTGTGTCTCACGGTCGAACTTCTGTGGTGGATTTAGCAGTTTTCTCTGAATCCAGGGCTCTCGTTTTAGCCTCTTCTTCCCCCTCAGGATCTGTTCACAGATGCTTCAGATGTGGGATGGTAAGCAGCATTTGGCTCCTGAAGGTTCAGGGAGTGTGGTCGCCTTATCAACGAAAGGACCACATCAACATCAAAGAGATGAGGGCTCTTATGCTGGCTCTTGAGGCCTTTCATCCTCTCTCTTCTCTGCAGGGCCTCTCAAGGTTTTCACTGACAATACCACAGTCATGTGGTATATCAACAAACGGGGGTATGAGATCCTACCGTCTTTGCTGCCTGGCACTTCTGATATGGGATCTGGCTATCCAATATCGTGCGACTCTTCAGGTAGTTTACATTCCTTCAAATTGGAAAGTTGAGGCAGACTATCTGAGCAGATCCTTCACTCAGTCCCACGAATGGATGCTTCACAGGGATGTGTTTCTGGACATGTTCACCAGTGGGGTACTCCTCAAGTAGATCTCTTTGCCTCCCCTTTGAACAGACCACTTCCTTTTGTTTTGTGCCAGAGTCCCAGGTCTTCTGGTCTGGAAAGTGGATGCCCTTTCATTTTCATGGAAGGGGATTTTTTTTTATGCATTCCATCCCCTTGCTTTCATTCCGAGAGTCCTGTTCAAGGTTTAACGGGATGCTTCCAAAATCTTGTTGGTGACTTCCTTTTGGGCTCGACAGCACAGGTTCCCTCTACTTCTGCATCTTGCCAGGGGCAATCATCATAAGTTACGTGACAGGGTGGATCTCCTCGTACAAGACGAGGGGTCTCTCATCCATCCCCACCTGTCCACGATTCAACTGATGCTGTGGGTGATATGGTTTTGATTCCTCTTAGACACCTTTATTCTGAGGACGTGCTGCAGGTCCTGCAGGAGGCCAGGAAACCTACTACTGGGAAATCCTACTTATCTAAATGGAAGAGGCTTTCTATTTGGTTCTCGTGACCTGGACCCACTTTTTGTGGGTGTTCCTTTGGGTCTTTATTTGTGTGAGTTGCTCAATGCTGGTTTGGCCTATTCTTCTATTAGTCCTTTTAGTCCTATTAATAATTTAGTCTTTGCGTAGTAATCCTTTTTATGCCCAAGGTGGTTAATAAGTTGTCACTTAATCAGTCTATTAATTTGCCTACCTTTTTTCCCTTTCCGCAATCTGACATTGAGAGGGTACTTGCATACCTTAGATGTGCATAGACTGTTCAGATTTTATTTGAATAAAACTAAAGCTATCCAGAAGTCTGACAAGTTATTTGTTTCCTTTCATCCTAGGTCTTTAGGTTTGGCTGTTTCCAACCAAACTATTTCCACTCTGACTTAAAAGGCTATTTTCTTTTGTTGCACTTTTCATGGCAAAAGCCTTCCTTCTATAAAGACTCATTCCACTAGAGCCGTGTTTTTTTCTAGTACTTTTTTTCAAAGGCTTAGATGCTAATTCTATCCTTGAAGCCGCTACCTGGACTTCTGTGCATACCTTTACCAAACATTACTAGTTGGATGGTATCTCCAGAGCTAGAGCTGGTTTTGCAGCTGCCATTCTTCATGGCTTCATGGAGGGCTCTGTTGCTTCCTCCTCCCAAATTTCTTTAGCTTTTGCACTCTGCCATTAGTAAGGAATACTGTAGCTCTCTCCTATTAGTTAGGAATACTGCAGCAGTGGTTGAATGTAAGGACATAGTACAGTTGTGTAAAATCTTACCATAATGGTAGATGTCCTTGCCTTCACCATTGCAGTATTCGCTGTCCCCACCCCCCCGGTCCTTTTCCCTTCCTGGCTGTGCAGATTCTCCTTGGTTTTTCTTGGACTACTGTTCTTACTGGGACAATCTGTTCTGAGGATGGTACACCTGAATATCACCTTTATGCCCTACCTTACACAAGGAGTAAGCAGGTGACGTTCAGCGTACCTTAGAGCAATGAAAATCTTTTGTAAACTGGCCAGACAGAGGGCTTCATGGCAGGGAATCCCATTAGTAAGGAATATTGCGGCAGTGAAGGCAAGGACATCTACCGTTATGGTAAGATTTTACACAACTGTACCTTCTTGCGGCACACAAATGGTAGGTGGCTCCCCCAGCCCCAAAACAACAAACAAATGAAGGCTTGTACAAACCAAGGAATACTACAGAATTTAATTGGTATGTATGCTTTGCACACAGTTATCAGAATGTGTACACATTTACACCTGAATGACAATTGTAAATTGACTAATCACCTCTCACTGTGGCCAAGACTACCCTGGAGGTGGCCCTGGACCATCCCAGAAGTATAACACATTTGTCAGTGACCCATACATTACCATTTATCTACAATAACAGAGAGAATTGTAAGATGACAATTTCACATTGATGTGTGATGAAAGTTAAAAACCTGCCTGAGAATTGTATATGCCTGTGCTAACAATGAAGTAGAAGTGCATACAGATAAAAAAAGAAGTTATGTACTCACCATAACGTTCCATCTGAGTAGGTACTTCATTTGTCTGCAACTTGTGGGTATCGGATCCGACTTCGGATCCGAGCCGGCAGCTTACCAAGCTCCAAGATCCGAGCTCCTAGCTCCTCCCCTACCCATAACCCCCTGCTACCAACCACATTACCTCAGATCGTTTTTTGCCGTGGCTGAAGAAGCTTTACTTTTGAAGAGCTCCTGGCTGAGTGAGATCGTTTTCAATCTTTTTTTTCACCAAAAACTTTCAAAATTGTGTGTGGTAGGAAAACCTTCTACCCCCTTGTTAGTGTTAGTTTTTTTAAATTTTTACTGGTACAGTAATTACTTTTCTTGTCACTCCCCCTCCCTCCTTAGCGTTTGGGTGTGTGTGTGAGTGCTTCAACATGGTGGAAGGGCCTAAGGCCATTTTTTCCAAATGTACTGTGTGTGGCCACAAGCTTTCCCCAGCTGATGGCCACACTCAGCGTGTTTTGTGCCTGGGGGCAGCCCATCTCTCAGAGGCCTGCCAGATCTGTGCGGCCTTTAACCCCCGGGCACTTCGGGATAGGAAGAACAGGCTGATCCTGGCGGGAAAGCTCCCCCAGGAGTCTGCTTCTTCTTCCTCTCTTCTTCGGGCTCCTGCTGCCTCAGCGGCCTCGGCGCCCTCTGTTCCCTCAGCTCAACCCGGGACTCAACCTCCCACTTCGGGTTTGAGCTCTGGGGAAACTAGTGCCTTCTCAACTAAGGCGAAGAGGCACAAGGATAAGGAGTGACATAGATCCCATAAAAGGCGGGCCGAGTCTCACCCCTCTGCTCCACCAGCTAAAATAACTAAATCTCCTTTGGGGGTCTCTGGATCCTTCTCTCGGCTCCGTTCGCCTAGCTTCTCGCCGGAAGATCGTTCTCCCTCGAGGTAGTCTAGGCAGCCCTCCCGGCCCGCCTCGACTACCTCCTCCAGGTCAACAAAAGCGGATGATGCATCGGTTCTTACAGTCCAATGCTCAACCCTCGGCCCCGCTCTGATCCGACAAGCTTGAGGGCATCGTGTGGCCAAGACCAGCTGGGGGCATCAGAGGAATCGGCCCCATGAATCATCTTCTATCGAAAGTGCCGGAGTTACTCTGAATTCAGATGGCGAGTGCTTGTGGTGGCACCGGTGTGGCTATCGGTTATGGAAGCTGGCCCCCTATATTACGGAAAAATGACGAACAAATACACACACACACACACACACACACACACACACACACACACACACACACACACACACAAACTAAGGAGGGAGGGGGGGGACTAGAAAAACTAATTACTGTACCAGGTGAAAAAGATTGAAAACGACCTACCCAGCCAGGAGCCTTCAAAAAAGTAAAGCTTCTTCAGCCGCAGCAAAACGATCTGAGGTAATATTGCAGAGCAAATGAAGTAACTACTTCAGATGTTCCATTTTCTCCTGGATAAATAAATTTCATTGCAACATGTTACAAAATGTATAATATACTTGAATACAAGAATACCTTAGCAAAAGTAGAAGCCTTCTCTGCAGATAAATCGCCTTCAAAGGAATAGCAATCTTCTGTTTTTCCAAATACACAAGTCTCCTCACATTCAAGTTCCTTGGCTACAGTTACATTTTTAGAGTGTAGATTCAGGCCTTTGAACATGGTGAAGACTCTCATGAGGTTTGAAGTTCTTAGAATTGCTGAATACCAAACTTTTGACCTTGATTGCAGTGGGTGTATCACTCAGGATACACTTGCAAAGTGTAGAAGTAACTTTAGCAAGCTTTTAAATGGAACTAAATAGCAAACATTTTTTTATTTTTTGTACAGTAGTAGACCCAACTCTCTTGCCTGTGCTGATAAAATGTACTTGACGGTATAAAACATTTATCATACAGTTAAATGAGAAGGATACAAAATAAAATGCACTATAGACTGACATGATTGTGTTTAAGTCCCCACAAAATGTCATGTCATAAAATTTATACCCTTTAAATTCATGTCTTAAGTCATTTAGCAGATATAACAGCAGACGAGCCATAAATTAATGCCTACTGTCACACTATCCTTCCTATTTCATAAACTGCCTTCCTCTCTGTTCAGTAATGTTATCTGCACCCTGTCACGCAAATATGGTTGGCATGGTTGTGTGGGTTTGCACACTGGCAGTAAAAAATGAGATATAAATTGACAGGAAGACCCTTTTAACTGTTTTGGAGTACCTGTGCAGACATGGCAGGAGCTAGGAAGGAAGGTGCCCAATTCAGGGCTCCAAGGTGGGGTGTAGAGGAGTCAAGAATATTAATTGCACTCCTCGTAAAGTGCCACAGCCATAGGCTGTTGCAGGGGGGACTATATACTAGGTCTCGGTATAAATCCTGAGACTTGAAACAGTCTAGCCACTATGCTACTGGCATTCCACACACTGGGGAGCATTGCACGCATCATTACAATGACTTGAAGTGGCACAAGCAGGCACATCTGAGCCAGTGACTGAGTTTTGACTGCTGACATTCTACAGTTAAGTAAATATACAGATAAAAATACTTTAAACGATGATCTAGAATGATACAGAAAGCTGAAGATATCAGAGTTGTATACATAATGCTCTTTTCTCTCCTTTTGTTGTAGCTGCCTAGGAGATTTCAGTGAACAGGGAGGCACATGCTGAACACACGGACTCAGAGAAGAAAGGGGTAGAGATGCAGGCTGAAATGGAACCTTAGTTCTCCACATTACTAGGAAATTAGGCATGTATGTCTTAATTGACTGTTGTACCAATACCCAGCACCTCTGGAATGCAACCTGACTGTACTGCCTCTGCATCCCCTGCACTACCTGGGCCCTCAGCATCCAGTAGCATTATCCCAGCAGCAGGTGCATTGGTACCCTCTGGGAGTATTGGTGGAGGTAGGGTTTATGTCACCTGCCAAGAGATGCCAGGCATGGTGCATGAGGTGTTAGAAAGTACAGTTAGTGCACACCTCAGCTGTCTGGAGAAGTTGCTTATGGGAATGCCGGAAAAAAAAAAAACATCGAGAAATCCAACAGGAGGCTGAGGAAGGGGACAATTATGACAGTTCTGAGGGTGAGGACTAGATTATCACTGTACCCATGCTTGATGGGCATGTGCCTCCAACACCCTTTCCTTATCCCAATCATGGTGTCCCCCAACCTTTTGTGTCCCTCACGATCCATGTTTCTGTCTTGTTTGCCTGCACCTGCTTCCTCACCTACCATACCTACCTAATACTGACATTCCTGTGTCCCTTCTCTACCAGTCCTCTCCTTTTGAATTAAAAAAAAAATAAAATTGACACCTGCCCCAGAAAAAAAAAAAGAAAAAAAAAATGCTCTCCCTTTGGCCATTTGTCTTCTCGACACACTTGATTTGGTTCATTTGGTTATATAACATGATTGTGTTGTCACCCATCTGTGTTGTGACGGTCCAGATTCATCCAATTTTCTGTACATGTTCATTATATACTGTTGAAAAAAAGGTGGATAGATATGGTTCTTCTGTAATTCCCTCTTAAAGATTCCTATATTGTTCCCCCCCATTTCACAACTTTCTTATCTAACCCATTTTTGTACATTTTAATCTTGTCAAAAAATGGAATTGCACACAACACACACTGTAAAAATGCCCTAAATGAAGCCTTCACTTCTTGTCCTCTGCATTTGAGTGGAATTTGGCATAACACACCAATGCTAAGTGGTGGTGAATGGCTCTTCATGTCCTGTTGCAAAAAAATGACAAGTTTTTGCCATTGGCTGCACTGGTCCAGTTGTCTCATTGCAATGCGCTTAAACTCATTGCCCTAAAGGTGCAGAGAGTTACAGTAGAGTAAAGGCATTATTTTAAGACATTTACTGTGGCAGTTAATTAGATTGCTGAATGCAACACAATGCAATTCTTTTATGTGGAGTGTTGACATAAATCACTTGACTTAATGCTTTTTTATTTGTTACAGTACTTTTCAATTATAATTGTGGAATGCCATCCTGACACTTATCTGTTTTAAAAAAAAAAACAGAATGAGGTGGAACTTGTACCCTGTCTTATATGCGCTCTGAACATGAGCTCACAACTTACATATATAGCTGCCACAGGGAAAGATAGGCAGTAGGTTTATTTATTACACTCTGTGATGTCTAGAGTGCTGACAGCCATGCCTTTCTAGCATGTTATCATGAAGGAAGACCAATGTAAATATTACTATTTTGCCATTTAAGCAGAAAGCAATAGTTTTTAATGTCCTAAAATTATGCCACAGCATTTCCGATATAAGCCAAAGTATAAATACAATAATATCTGTCTATTTCAACCGTAGCACACAACTTAAGTTCAAGTAGTATTCGTTAAATGTGAATTTCACATGCACAGACACTTGACTGTTGTTCATGCAAACCAGTTTCTCTGCTGTGTACTGTGGAAAGAGGTATTTGGCATGTGTTACTATGCCTATTTCCCACTTATTCTTTATCCTGTCAAAAGCCATTTAAAATACAACCAAAGGGAAGGGACTTGTTACGGACTGAACACATTTAATTATAACTCGTGTGCTCTGCCCCAATATACTTGAAAGTGAGGTATGTCAGTTATAGGTCCTAATGTCAGCTGCTCTACATAAATGAGTAACACAACTGTATTGGTACATTAGTTACACATTTATACTGACAATAGGCAATGGAAGTTTGTTTTTTGCATGTCTTACTGTGGACATCAGTTTATTACAATATGAACACATGCACATCAAGACTTGCATCCATGCTGTTCACAAAATGTGTGTGTGTCACATAAAATGTGCAATGTACACAACACATTGAGAAATGATGCATGTATGTCTCACTTCTGCAACATGTATTTTATGGCAGCTTATTGCATCTAGTTTAAAAAGCAGTTTCTTAAAGTATATCTGTATGTTGCATGCAAATCAGAAAATCCAGAGTCCACCTTTTGTACAGCAGTCTTGATGTAATTCTCTATAAAGACTATTATGACAAAGAAAAAAACACTTTGATGATGGCATAAATATTAACTACCGTGTTCTGCAGATGTGGAAAAATACACAGCCATTTCCTACAGCCCTCGCAAGATCTTCATCCAAGCATACACTGGTGATGTCATAAAATGTTCTGCAACAGTGTAAAAGTCAGACTTGCGCCATGGTGCTTGCATTGATTTGAGTTCTAATCTTACTGCAGTCAGCTGTTGTATGTGCGTGTGTTTGTGCTCGGCTGTCATTGTCAAGAGCATTTTAGTGCAGGGTGCAAGACACTCCTATTAACATTTTCTTCTCGACACACACTGCAGATGTAATCTGCTTTAAAGTAGTGTTTAATACTAAAAGTCAGATTTGTGCTGTGGTGCTTGCATTAAGCATGAAGTTTTGTAGATGCATAGTACTGTCACTACAGTCAACCAATGTGTGTGTTTGTGTTCACTGCAGTCAACTGGTGGTTGTGTGTGTGTTCATTCAACAATCGGTTTGGTGACAATTTTAGAATGGCATACGAGTCCACAGCTACATCAGACCCTCCTCCAAACATCATCTTGTTAACATACAGTAATGATGTATCCACTATATAGTGTATTGCGACACTGTCCAGACATGTTGTGGTGCTGCTCTTGCATTGTATGGAGTCTAGCTTCTATACCTACACAGGTTTAATGTTCAAATCTGACTGTTGCTTGTACATTATCATCATAGCGTAATCTTTTGAATTGCTTTTTATTAACTGCCACTCTGGAGAACCTTTAACATAGCCCCATGAATACAACATCCCCTTTTTCCCCTGTCACTACTTAACACCCTTTTTGCAGAGTACTGGAGGATGTCATCACCTCAAATATTCATCTAAAGTTCCATCAAGAAACAATTCTACACTCCTCCTATTCACAAAGGAGGTAACTTATGTAATATCTCTAATTTTAGACCTATTGCTGTCTTCTCCCCTCTCTGCAGAATACTGGAAAAAATTATGCATAAACAAGTTATGCAGTATCTAATACAGGAAAATCTGCTAACACCCACTCCAACATGGCTTCAGAGCCAAACATACCACCACAATAGCTCTATTGTCCTTCCTCAACACTGTCTCACTAGCCATGGATGACCATAAATGAACTTCTTCCCTATTCTTGGACCTCTCAAAAGCTTTTCATAGGTTGACACCATCTCGCTCACTCTTCTGCTACTCAAACTCCAATTCAACTTCTCATCTTATACTTTTGCATGGTTCTCTAGTTATCTCACAGATAGATCTCAATCAGTAAGATGACAGTGTGCACTCTTCCCACCTCTCCCTGTCAGAATTGGTGTACCTCAAGTATCTATCCTAGAGCCTTTACTCTTTTTTTAATATTTTTACTAATGGCATCTATACCTCCTGCCCTCAGTCACTCAAGTCATCCTTAGTGCAATACGCAGATGACGCTACAGTCCTCACCATAGCTAAATCTCCTGAGCTCTTCTCAATTACTCAGGCATCCTTCAACTCCATTGAAACATACAACTCTCCAACAACCAGCTCATCCTTAACCCTAAACAACAAAGTTGTTACTCTTCCTACCAAACAAAAAATCAACAATATAAAACCCTCCTTCTCCGTAGTGTCCCTTAATAGTACTCCCATCCATATAGAATCTAACACCAAGCTTTTAGGCAATACCATTGGTTATCAGCTTAAATTTGACTTGCATGTCAATAACTGCATCAAGAAAACTCATTCAAAACTAGGGCTCCTTTTTGGTAACAAGAAATTCCTTACTTCTGAAGCCAAGGTAACTAACTCGCTCACTCTCTCTTGCTTTCCTTCTACCTAGTCTAATGTACAGCTCTCAAATCCTTACAAACCTAAACTCATCTCTTCTTCTGACCAAACTCTAATCTACATACAACAAGGTAGCTAGATTTGCTGCTCCACAAACCTACAAATCCCATCACTGTCTCTCTAACACCTTAACTGGCTTGAATTACCTCACTGACTTCACCGTTCTTGGCTCCAGATCATTTATTTGAGTGCGTGTGTGATATGGTGGATTCTGCCACCTGACAGACAACTAACCGTGACTTTCTCCTTATCCAGCCTGATGGGAGGCACATATGTGCGTCTCACGATGGACTCTCCTATGACTAATATGTTGGGTTTATGGTTAGGCCTTTTGTTGCAAGACACTGGTGTGTGGACTGTGCGTGGTATGTGGTGTGGAGGGTTGTGGAGTTTGTGTTTTGGCTTCTGAGGTCTCCTTTTGTTTGGGTATGTTTTTGTTGAGAACCTCCACATATGTGGGTGCATATCGTGTAGTTGTGGGTGTTGGTTGAGGTGTAGTGATTGTGTTGATAACCTTCTCATTGCCAGATATACTGGCTTTTGAGGGAGAGAGCATAGACTCTAGGTTCTTAATGTAATTGCATCTCTCTCAAATGGTGTTCCTAGGTGATAATAGTAGATGGTTATCCATGTATATGAGACAGTTGCTACACTGTCTCAGAACCATAGGAAGCTGTATCCGTATTTGTCAGAATATAAGGGAGAGAGGCCAGGGAGAGTTAAGGGCCTAAGTGCTTAAACCAAAACTAAGAGACTTAGAATAATGCTTACAATTTTAAACAGGCTAAAAACCAGCAGTAAAAAATACAGCAGAAAAGATGCAACTGAACACTTTAGAGAACAAGTAGCTGATGAAGTAATAGAGTAGGAAACACAAGTACTGTAAAAACACTCCCTCTTGCTCAAGTTCTCTTGTATCATATTCCTGTCCCAGGCTGCTAATTTCTTGGTGCTGCAGCTTTCCTGCTTTAAAGGTTACTGTTGAACATTTTATCAAGACCAAATGACATTCTTATATCATCTGAAAAAGTTTTGACCACTTGCATTTGTGCTTTCAGTTCCTCATCAGATGAGGTATACAGTTTTAAATCCTCCACAAAAGATAAGTGTTTACAGTTTGTTGTTTTCTGGGAGCCAAATTGTAGCCATAGCTTAATCTGTTGAGTAGACAGCTTAATGGGTTAAGGGCAAGACAAAAGAGCAGCAGTGACAGTCGCACTGAAATATCCCCCTTGTGAGTTTTTTATCCCTTGTATCCCTGGAATAAATAATTGTCTTTTATCATGGCTTAACTGCAAAGTGGTTTGCACTGTTTCATGGTCAGTGCAATCAATCAGCGTAGGGTGTATCTTATACATTTTTAAGCACTCTTTTGCCCATGAATGTGGGATACTGTCCTGCTTTTTTGTAGTTTATCCATGCATACTTAAATTCTTCCCCTTTTACAGTTATCCATTGACTTTATTTAACCGCAAATGGTCCCTTGTTCCATATGACTTTCTTTTGCTACCCTTTTATTCTACTGCCGTGATTTGAGTTTTCTTCTAAATGACTATAAACTCTGTTGGCATCAATCCCAGTGTATAGTTTATATGTCATATACGTCTGTAGTTTTTAGTATGGATTGCAGTTTTTAGTATGGATTGCAGTTTTTTCTTAAGGAGTATTGTTTTCCCTGTTTACCAGGTTGGTGTCTGTTTTGGACGTGCATATAAATAGATGTTCATCGTGTTTCACTATTGCAGTCATGACTTTAGGGTTCTCCCCTGCCGGCAGGCAGCCCTCGGTCGGCCAGAATCCCAAAGTCTGGGTCTGGCGTCGGCTGTTCAACCACACTCCCGGATGTCAGAGCGCCAGGAGTACAAAGCTGACAGCCGACGCCATCTTCAGTCTTTCTTGCTGTGCGGTGATAGCAGTTTGCAAGTGCCGGTCGGCTGACTCCTGACTACCTTTCCTGATATACTTTGGTCCGAAGATTTTCTTCTCCACTCAAAGCTAAGTACCCCGTTGGGGAAACTTTTTTTTCTTGCTTCACTCCAATGTCAGAAAAAGTTAATAATTGTATTTCATGTGGGAAGCAAATACCTCATAAGGATTTTCATTCTTACTGTATTCCTTGCTTAGGCCCTGACCACGACGTAGCTAGTTGTCGGTTTTGTGCTAGATTCAATCAACGTACAACTAAGCGAAGGTACGATTTTGCTTTTCATTACTTCGGTAGGCGCTTTAACTACAAAACGTCGTCTGATACGTTTCTGGCTACCGGAGTTCACAAACGTTGCAAGGATAAAGACAGGCCTCCGTGGTCCAAATCTGATGATAGTGCACAAGCGGAGCCAGCTTCAGGTTCGGCCGTCATCAGTGAGACGCTTTTGCAGCCCCTGTCGTCGGCCATTTCAGAACAGACTGCTGAAACGGACTCTCATGAGGAGCCAACCAGGCCTTTAAATATTTCTGTTGCAGGACCTTCGGACAATGCTCCTTCGGATGGGTCCGGAGCCGCTGTGCAGGTACCGGCTTCCGAAGGGGTTTTCAGGCCTACTCAGCTTCTAATAAAGGCAAAGCTAAAGACAAAGGCAAGGACTCCTTCTAAATCAAAGACTACAACACAGGCCTCTTCTGAACCGGCTCCCAAGTCACAGAAACAGTTACTCAAGATGGCGGAGGATTTACTTACTATGATTAGGGGTTCACATCCCCCTCCAGATAAAAGGCCAAGGCAGGATGTTTATTATGATTCCTCTGATCGGGCTTCTGTTTCCTCCGTTTCTTCTTCTGATCAGGAATATTCTTTCCCTCATTATGAGGATTCTGATGCTGAAGAATCCATTCCTTCAGCTTCTCCCCCTGAGGATTCCTCTTTTGGGGAAACTTTGCATGAAATGAGGGAACATTTCCACTGGGAAGGACAGGAGTATGTGGAATCTAAGAAAAGACTGAGGGATTTTCTTCTTCCCCAACATAGACCCTGGCTATTCCTCCTGTTTTGGATATTGTGGATGATGCCTTTTCGAAGGCTAACTTAACCCCTGACTCTTTTTCCTCCTGCTCCAGTTAAGCCTGATAGATATTACAGGGTTCCTGATTCCCATCAGTTTTTATACAAGAACCCTTCTGCTGACCCTGAAACCATTCCTCAGGGTCCTAAGGGTGTTAAGGCTGCTTCTGCCAAAAATCCCATTCCTACTGAAAAGGATTCTCGATCCTTAGAAAGATGGGGCAAAAAGGTGTACACTTCTGCTACTTTGTCCATTAGGGCTTTAAACTGTCAGTTTCATATGCAGATGATAAGGAATTACATGACTTATTGCATGCCACTTAAATTGGGAAGCATGGTTTACACTGTGGATTTGTTGCCTTGGAGGCTTCTTGTAGGGCTGCGGCCTCTGGCACAGTCATTAGAAGGCATGCATGGCTAAAGGAACAAAATTTGCCTGAACAAGTAAAGGATAAATTATTGGATGCTCCTGTTCAGCATAATGTTTTGTTTGGATCAAAAGCTGAAGAGGTGATTAAAAAGATGGAGGATAAGGTGAAATCCATGCAAACAGTTAAAGATTTCTTACAAGTACAGCCACCTAGATTTAGCAGGAATTGGCCTTCAAAAAATTGGTCCTTTCCCACTTCAGAAAGGCCTCAGAGGGGTAGATATAGATGCTCCAGAGGAAGGCCTCAAACACAAGCTTCTTATAGACCAAGACAGTGGACTGCTTCCACCCCTAGGGGAGGAGAGGACAGGTCACAAACTCAAAGGAAACAAACTCAGTGACTCCCTCTGTTGGGCTACAGGAACTTCTTGCCTGGAAGCCCCTCTTGGAGGAAAACTCTCTCTTTTTTTTTTATCAAAATTGGACTCTAATAACGCAAGACAAGTGGGTTTTGGATGTGGTTTTAAGAGGTTACAAATTCCATTTTCATACCTTGCCAAGGCCAAGCGGATGGCCAGACCTTCCAAAACATCAATGGACGGAGGCCTTACACCAGGTGGAAGCTCTTTTGGCTATGAATGCCATAGAATCGGTTCCACTTTCAGAGATGGGAAAAGGTTTTTACTCGAGGCTCTTTCTAGTCCCAAGAAAGCAAAACTCATGGAGACCCATTCTGGATCTGTCGGTTTTGAACACCTTTCTAGAGATTCCAAAATTCAAGATGCTTACTCTACAGCAGCTACTTCCAATGCTGACCAAAGATGCATGGATGGTTACTTTGGATTTAAAGGAGGCATATTTACACATTCCCATCAGGCAGGATAGCAGAAAATACCTCCGGTTCAAGGCCGGATCGAGGCACTTTCAATTCTCTGCGCTGCCCTTTGGATTGTCTACTGCGCCCAGGGTCTTCACCAAATGCCTGGCTCCAGTAGTAGCTTTCTGCAGACTCAAGGGAATTCAGATTTACCCTTATCTGGACGATTGTCTAATTCAGGCAGACAGCAAGGATGTCTTACTCCAGCATCTAGAATTTGTACAGAACCTCCTCATGTTCCTGGGATTCTCTGTAAACAGTCAAATTTGACACCATCACAACAGATAACTTTTCTGGGTGCATTTTTAAACACCACAACCCAGATGGCATTTCTGACATCTGTAAAACAATTGCAGCTGGCTTCAACTTTCAGAACCTTGGCAACTTTAACTCCACTATCTGCAAGGAAATTCCTGCAGGCTTTGGGTTACATGGCCTCCTGCATCCTTCTCGTACCATATGCAAGACTACACATGAGGAAAATACAGTGGTAGCTAAAAAGTGTATGGTCTCAGCATTGCCACAGTTTACACATACTGATCTCTGTCCTTCCTTGCCTTCAAAAGGAATTTCTTTGGTGGTCCAGGGCATGTGCTCTAAACAAAGGGAAACACTTCCGTCTGCCTCCTGCCACTCAGATTCTAACCACGGACGCCTCAGATTATGCGTGGGGAGCCCATTTTCAGGGCACATGTCTGCAGGGCCTTTGGACAAAGGATCAGAAGCACCTGCATATCAACTTAATGGAAATGTTAGCCATTCAGAAAGCTCTTTTGGCCTTCAGGAATCTTTTACAACCAGGACAACTACTAATACGGACAGACAACACCACAGTTATGTGGTACATAAACAAGCAAGGGGGATCTCATTCCTACCCCCTTTGCAGACTAGCCATGGATCTATGGAACACAGCTCTCGCTTGCAATCTGGATCTTCAGGCTCAGTTTCTACCAGGGAAACAAAACTTTCTGGCAGACAGTCTGAGCAGAAACCTTTCGGATCCACACGAGTGGATGCTGGACACCGTAATATTCAGGATGATAACAGCAGTCTGGGGATGTCCTCACATAGACCTCTTTGCATCCCATCTCAATCATCAACTACAGAATTTTTGCACCAGGACTTTCCACAGAGAAGCTTGGAAAGTAGATTCCCTGTCATTCAGTTGGAGGAACCTCTCGGGATATGCCTTTCTGCCTCTTCCTCTTCTTCCACGGGTTTTATTGAAGATAAAACAGGACA
The DNA here is from genome assembly GCF_019279795.1 of Protopterus annectens. NCBI lineage: Eukaryota > Metazoa > Chordata > Ceratodontiformes > Protopteridae > Protopterus > Protopterus annectens. The sequence goes on from NC_056733.1 coordinate 923,012,137, forward strand.
AGCCCAAGATGATAATCTGGCTGGCTCCAAATTGGCCTCTGCAGTTTTGGTATCCTACTCTAAAAAACCTATGCCTGGAGCCCCCTTGGGTTTTACCTCAGTTTCCGAACCTTCTGTCCCAACATCAGGGTCAGGTTCTACACTCTCATGTCAGAACTCTCAGCCTGGCGGCCTGGTTAATCCAGGGCCTTAGATTTCTTCTTTCCTACCCAAGCAGGTTATGGATGTCATTTTGGAAGCCAGACGTCCGAGCACTAGAAAATCTTATGCAGGAAAATGGAAAAGATTTTGTTCCTGGATGCAGGCTCAGGATTCTGATCCTCTTCTTCCTAACATTACTTTAATTTTACTTTACTTGACAGATCTCTTACATAAGGGTCTCTTTCTCTTCCATTAAGATACATGCCTCTGCTATTTCTGCTCATTATAATACAGACCCTCCCATCTTTTCCCACCAGCTCATGAGACAGTTTCTCAGAGGAGCTAAGAACTTAAGACCTCCTAGATCACCTCCCATTCCTGCTTGGGATCTCAACTATGTTTTGGAAAAACTAACCTTGCCTCCTTTTGAGCCTGCTGCGTCTTCTGACAATCATCTTGTTAGCCCTAACCTCTGCCAGGAGAGTTTCAGAGTTACAAGCTCTTATGGCTGTGGAACCTTATATTATTTTTCATCAAGACAGGGTATCTTTGAGGACTAATCCTACCTTCATGCCTAAGGTGGTTTCCAAAGTGGCTTTAAATCAAACTATCCACTTGCAACCTTTTTCCCCCTCCTCAAAATAAAGGGGAAAAGGATCTTACATTCCTTGGATGTACACAGACAACTTCGTTTTTACCTGAACAGAACCAAGGACATCAAGGACTGATTGAAAGATAGGAGTACAGTGGTAGTACTGTGGTGTGGGGCTTGAAGCCATGTTGGATGGGAGTTATTAGGCTTTCTTGAAGAAGATAATGGATGCATTTTTCGTGTATTTTTGAGAGGGGGGAGAGAATGGCTATGGGTCTGTAGTTTAGATGGATTAGCAGAATTTCCACCTTTTGTGAAGTGAGATAGTGTAGAACGATTTCCAGATGTTTGGTACAGTGGATTCATTTATGGATCTATTGATTAGTAAAGATATGGTATATGCTGTGGATTCAGTGGCCAGTTTGAGGAAAATGGGAGGTAGGTTGTCTGCAGAGGGAGAACAGGGTTTAAGTTTCAGCAGTAGTAATTCGATGTAGGTAGTGAGGACTGGTTTGAGTGAGAGAAGGTTTTTGTTGCATGGATTAGAAGAGGTGGGAGGGAGGTTCTCTTATGGATGGTGTGAGTAAGTTTTTGGATAGTATCTATGAAGTATTTATTGAGAAGGGTGGCAGTTTCTAGTGGGTATTATTTGGGTATGGGGGGGGGGGGTGGAAGGGTTACCAGGGTGAAGAATCTTATTTATGGTAGACCAGAATTTTTGTGGGTTGCATCTTTCACATTGGGGTGAGTTGAAGTAGTTTTTCTTATCTTTTAAGATTTTTTTTTGAGAGGTTCCTGAGTTCTCTATAGTTTTGGAGCAGAGTGTGAGATTTAGTTTTGACCCAAGCTTTCCATATTTATATCTCCTTTTGTGCATAAGGGAGTGAGTTTCTTTAGTGGGGCAAGGAGCATAGTTGGATTTAATTTGAATCCTCCTTCAGGGGGCATGAGAATATCAAGGAAGCTTTTAATTAAATTTTAGTACAGCTTTATTGGAAGGGAGCTGCCAGAGGAAGGACCAGTTGATGTTTGCAATTGTGTTAAGCAAGTGTTACCGGAGTTGCATTTTCTACACTAAAATCTTCATTTTTGCAGTTAATCCACAACTCCATTTTCTATTTCTTTAACTTCTCAATTACTAATCCTCTTTTGTTTCCTTATTTTTTGTATTGTAAAATTTTCCATATCTTGATGCCTTTGCCTGTATGTGTCTTAAAATATCTTCGCTGCTGCTCTTTTTGAATTGATCAGATGTCCTTCTGTTCATCTGTTGCAGTATTCATAACATGAGGGAGTTTCCCACCATAGGTGACCCAATGTTGTCCAGTGTACAAAAGACTTTACTACTGTAGGGTACATGGTATGTCGCACTTAGGTTGCAATTGGACATCCTTAGAACTTCTCTGCCTACAGATCTGAATGCCTGATTCCAATGTATGTCCGACTGAGTTGTTTGCAGTTCGTCAGGTTTCAGATAAGTGCCCTGTTGGGGAATGTTTTGACTTTTGCTACTGTCTTTGGTTAGAGTTCATGTTATCCAAGAGGGGCAAGTGCCAATGTGAACAAATTCCACACATGGATATCCACCTCCATTGTCTGTTCTGTCTAGGCCCAAACCATGCCCACAAAAACTGCTCAATTTGTCATGCGTTTGTCCCAAGGACCTTAAGGAGTAGATTATCCTCTCTACCTTGAGAGTCCGCACTTAAAGCTGTTAACAAAAGGTGCTATGGAGGGGTCCTCTGGGCCCGAAGTAGTCAATTTTTGAAGCGGAAGGCCAAACAGCAAATGCCTGAACCTTCTGCTGTGCCTCTGGAAACCAAAGTCTCTCTTGAGATGGAGGACAGTCCGAAGCCATGCATGGTTCACAGCTCAGATCTACAGGCCAAGCCTGATGTCCAGGTTACTTTGGATCTGACCATAAGCATGTCTGCAGAGGCTGAGAATGCAGAGGCTGAGAAGGCATCCATTTCGGATGTCCGAGGGGACTCCTGGCTCATGGTAATGGAAGGCCCTAAGGGGATTCCTCAGATAATGGATAATGGAAGGCCCTAAGGGGATTCCTCAGATAATGGTTAGCGAAGAGGTAGAATCCGACCTGATAGAATGTGGGCCTATGTCAGGCTGTCTTGTCCTACATAAAGACTTGCATGGGAAAAAAGAAACAAAAACAAAAAAAAAGCATTTGTCTCCGCCCAAAGAACCTGCAAGTGTCTGGAAACAATTCACTCAGGTCCTGTTCAATGCCTTGTGTGATTTAGGCCTCCTCCAGGGTATGCAGCTCCCACTCCCACTACTGTCTCTCCACTTAAAAGGACTAGGGAAGAGGACACCGAGGAAGAGCCAACTTTAAGGGAGGAATCACTGGCTTGCTCTTCACATGGATCCCTTCCCCCCCTGGATTATGCATCCCCATAAAATGAATCCAGAGGAGCAGATTCTCCTGTGGAAGACCTGTCCTTTTGGAGAGATTCTAGCCAAGATGTAAGACTATTTTAAATGAGATAGCACCCAAGTATCTGAAGTTCAAAAAGGATACTATGAGCTATTACATGTAGAGTAACCTAACCCATCTGCTATCCGCCCCCCGTTTTGCCTGCCTTTCTCAATGCTTTTGGCTCAGTTTCACAGGCACCAGATTCCTAGCCACCCACCCCCAAAAAGCCAGATCGCGTCTACAAGGTCCCAGAGAACTGCAAGTTTCTTTACAGAAGCTGTTCTGCAGACCCTTCTGTAATTTTTGTGTCTTCTTACAAGCCATCAAGATTGCTGCCTTCTACTACCCTACTACTATCTGATAAGGATCAGGATCCTGGATAGACTAGGCAAAAAAGTATGCACTTCTGCCTCTCTGGTGTTCAGGGCCATAAATTATCAAACACACACAACCAAATTCACTTTAGAGCTTATGTCCCAACTCTCCCAGGTAATTGCAGGTTTACCTGACTCTGGGAAAATAAAACCTTGGCTACCTCCTTGCTTGATGCAGCTTCTCAAGTAGTATGTCATTCCACAAAATACAGCTATGATTATGCAGAGGCTTCTGCCAGAGCAGCTGACTCTGGATCAGTATTAAGAAGATTCTCTTGGCTAAGACTTCAGCCCATACCTGAGGACATAAAAGCCAAACTTTATGGATGCTCCTCTGGACAACTCTGTCTTGTTTGGACCTGCAGTTGCTAATCTGTTCAAATCACTGCAAGAAAAGGGTAAGGAACTGCAGGAATTGAAACAGTTTTGTTTTCCCAGTACCCAATTTCCAAAGAAATTACCCTGCAAAGCCTATATTTGTGCATAGACATTCACATCACACACAATCCAGAACTAAAAAGTGTCCAGCCTAAGGTGCCGCATGCAACCCCACCAACAAAGTGACCCTTTCCAGACAAGTCACCCAGACAAGTTATCCTTGCTTTGACTGCTTTCCCTCTCTCACCCACATTCCAGTTTCCCCAGTGCCTTACACTATCCCTACCAGCCTGGGAAAGCATAACCCAAGATGCCTGGGTCCTCAGTTCAAAAAAAGTGTACTTTATGGTGTGGGCTCAAATACCCTCCTTCAGGGCCCTCCCCTCAACCTCCCAGGGAACAACTTGCCTTTTTCCCCAGAGGTTCTGTTAGAATTATTCAACCAAGGGACCACCCAGATTGTCCCCCAAAAAACAAACAGGCAAAGGATTTTATTCTAGATTGTTCCTGGTGCTCCGCAAGGAAGGTCAATGGACACCCATCCTTGACCTGCCCCATCTCAGTACCTTTCTAGGGGTACACATTTTTCACATGCTAACCCTTCTACTCTTTCTGCCGCAAGCCTTCATGATTACCTGGATATCAAAGATGCATATCTGCGCATTCCCTTCCATCCCAACTTCAGGAAGTTTTTGCACTTCTCTATGTCATCATGGCGTATTCAATTCTGCCCTTGCCCTTGCATTCTACCACACCGAGGGTCTTCACCAAATGTCTAAGATGCATATCTGCACATTCCCATCCATTCCAGTTACAGGAAGTATTCCCATCCATTCCAGTTACAGGAAGTTTTTGCAATTCCCTGTGTCATCGTGACGTTTTCATTTCTGTGCCTTGCCCTTTGGACATTCTACCACACAGAGGATCTTCACCAAATGTCTAGCTCCCATGACTGCCCACTGCAGACTCCAGGGAGTAAGCATATTCCCTTTATCTGGTGGATGATCTCCTCCTCCTTCTAGCTACCTCCACAGATGAGTTGGAATAAAATGTATTGCTTTTACCATCAATCTTCTATAAAGTCTGTAGTTCACCATAAACTTAAAATCCATTCTTACCCCTTTACTGGATAAGATTTTCCTGGGGTGCAGGATACAAACAGATTTTTTGAAGCACACTACCTCCACAAAAGGTACATGACTTCATCTGTTACTTCTGTTACTTCTCAAACCTTCTACTGGTTCAGCACATTACAGCAGTGCTTCCCTTAGCTAACTCTACATGAGAAAATGGCAGTGGTGTCAAAAATAAGATTGGATGCAGCAGCAACACCCCTTAGAATTCTCCAGCCTTCTCATCCCCCGTCTGAAGAGGGAACTTCAGTGGTGGACACCGTGTCACTCAAAACAGGACTCCCCGTATATCCTCCTGCTCCTCGTCAAGTGATCTGCACAGATGCCTCAGAAGTAGGTTGGGGAGAAAGCTTCGGCCACCTTGGAAGTACAAGGGATCTGGCCTCCCTCTTAGTTGAAGGAGCACATCAGTGTACGGGAGATGAGAGCACTGCTATTGGTCATGCACACCTTCTACCCTGTATTCCAACCAGGACCTCTAACGCTGTTCACAGACAGTATGACCATCCTCTGGTATGGGAAAAAATATGCAGGCTGGCTCTTCAGGCTTAGGAGCTGGCAATAAAATTCCAGGTGACTGTTCGGCAGTGTGCATCCCATTTTCACAGAATTGTGTGGCAGATTACCTGAGCAGATCCCAAACACCATCCCATGAATGGATGCTTCAAAGGGATGTATTTCTGGACATATATTCCTCAAGTAGACCTTTTTGCCTCCGCAGTGAACAACTTCCACAGTTTTGTGCCAGAGAGTCTCATGCTCTGGTTTGGAAAGTGGACATACTTTCCTTCTCTTGGAAGGGGATGTTTCTATATTAATTTCTTTCCCTTCCTCTCATCGCAAAAGCCTGTCCAAAATTCAGCAGGACAAACCAAAAATATTGCTGGGGACTCTCTTCTGACCAAGACAGCACTGGTTCCCTCTTCTGGACCCTTATCTGTCCCCACTTGTCGACTGTCTAATTGTGTGGGTGATGGGGTACCAATCCCTTTTTGACACCTATTCTCTGAGGACGTGCTTATTGTCCTGCAGGAGGCCAGGAAATCAAATACCAGAAAATCTTATTTAGCTAAATGGAAGAGATTTTCTGTCTAGTGTCTGAAATGAAACCAAGATAATCCTCAGTGAAAATTCCCCTGGTTTTAACTTTTGTGTGAATTGCTCAACTCTAGTTTGGGTTACTATTCAGTAAAAGTTCATACGTCAACCCTATCTACCTGTCTCTATCCTTGTCTCTCCCCTTAGCTAGCAGATTTGAGGCAAAACAATTTCTTAAGGGTGTCCTGCACATCAGACCTCACAGGAAACCTGTTCTGCCTCCCTTATAGGTTCATAGGTTCATACTAGGCTATCTGCCCTAGGGCATTTATAAGCCTAGCCAGAATGTGTTTGGCTTTCGCCACCCATTTTAAATTTATTTTGCTATGCCCTTTTTCAAGGTTAGTATACTGTGCCTCTGTCTAACAGTGACACAGAAGTGATACCTGGGGAAAACCTATGATCTCCCATCCACTCATCAAGATTCCTCTTGAATAGAGTCAATGAAGGGACTCTGCCTAACCTGGACTGGAATTTTATTCCAGAGTGAAGGGAGCCTCTGGGTTATGAATCTGTCCCTCCAGCATGTCCTATTTATTTCAGTGCTGAGGTTCAAGTCTCTCGAGCGCGTAGCTCGATGGGATTTGGATTTTCTGAGGTGCAGCATGTCCATTAATTCCGGGTTGGACATGGCTTTATACGTCAGGCACAGATCGCCTCTGAACAGGCGGTATGCCACTGAGTAGAGCTGGAGTTTCTTTAACCGGGCAGCATATGGCATCTGTTTGAGCCCTTTGATCCTCTTGGTGAGGTACTTTTGGGGTCTTTCCAGTTGCTGCAGGTGTCTGGTAAGGTACATCCCAAAAGGGGCATTGTACTCAATTATGGGCCTGATGAGGGATGAGTAAAGAGGCACGATGACCTCCTCTGATCTAGATGTGAATCCCTTCATGATTAGGTGGGCTATATAAAATGTTTTTCTAACCACTTTGGCCACGTGGTTGTCAAATGAGAGATTGCTATCAACTTGGGTCCCCAGGTCTCTAATTACGTCTTCTGTACTTAATGGATTACCACCTATGTGGTAATATGTGGGCACTTTCACTTTTTGGCATTTAGCTTGAGGCCATGGCTCTGGCACCAGTTGTCTGTTTCTATGAGGCCCTTTTGGAGGATGCTTGTGTCTGCTGGAGAGTCTATTATGACGCCCAGTTTGCAGTCATCTGCAAACTTGGTCAGCCACAGTCCTTCCGTGTTGGCCTGTACCTCTGAGAAATATATACCGAACAAGAGAGGTCCCAGGACTGAGCCTTGTGAGACACCACTTGTAACTGGTTTGGAGTCTGACATGGCTCCAGTAATTCTAACCATGTGGGTTCTGTCCTTGAGCCAGTTTGCAATCCATCTAGTGACATAGGGGGTTTATATTTAAGCTGGTGAGCTTATCTATAATGCTCAAGTGGGGTATTGTATCGAAGGCTTTTGCGAGGTCCAGGTAGGCCACCTTCCCCTCGTCAATGGCCTTGGTGACTGTTTCAAAGAAATCAACCAGGTTTAAGAGGCAGGATCTGCCCTTAAAGCCGAACTGGGTAGGATCCAGTGTCTGTAGGTCCCCAATGTCTTTATTTTTGAGGTCCATGATGATCCTTTCCATAGCTTTGCAGACCAAGCTAGTCAGGCTTATGGGGCGATAGTTCCCAGGATCCGTTGAGGCACCACCTTTATGGATAGGGACAACTGTTGCTGTACGCCACTCTTTGGGCACACATCCTGTAGTAAGGCTGAGATTGAACAGTAGTTTTATGTTTGGGTTTAGCTCTTCTTGGAGTTCATGTAGGACGCAGCCCGGGACACCGTCTGGTCCCATTGATGCTGTGTTTTTTGCTTTGGAGAGGGCGGCTCTTACCTGAGCATCTGAGATGTCAGGGGGGCAGCACTCTGCTGGGATAGATATTTGCCCTTTTGGTGGGGAGGGGGAGAAGTTTGCGCTGAACCTGTCAGCTAGGATGTTGGCAATGTCTGTGGGTTCAGTGTATTTTTTGTCATTTTGGACCAATTCTGAGCATATCTGGGAATTACCACCCAGGTTCCTAACATAACTAAAGAAAGCCTTGTGATTATCCTTAGTGTCCTGTGCAATTTTTCTCTCGAAGCTGGCCTTAGACAATTTTATGAGTGCCCGTAGTTTTTTGCTAATACTGATCAGTGATGCCTTCCCTTTTTCGGATTTTGTTCTATCATTTAGTAGCTTCCTCCTTCTATTGTATAGTTTGTTTATGGCTTGGGTCCACCAGACAGGATGTCTGCCTTTGGAGGATTGGGTCTTGGTTTTATTTGGGATCGCATGATCCATGCATTCCTGAAGGTGTTCATAGAATGCGTTTATAAAGGATTCTGCGGTCTGGGCCGTATTTTCCACAGGCCCGGGGGCTTTGAAGGATTCCACCTTGATTTTGATGAGTGTGAAATTTGCTTTAGAGAAGTTTTTCACTGTGGTTTTCTGGGCAGGGGGTGGGGTCGGGATGTGAATATCCAGTGAGATTAGTTTATGGTCTGATCTTACCAGTGAGGGATACACTTTTGGTCTGGAGCATAGAGTCCCCATGTTGGTGATCGGGTCCAGTATGTTTTCCCCTCTTGTGGGAGTGGTAACAAGTTGTTCCATAGCATTTGAGTTTATAAATTCTAGGAATCTTTGGGCTAGGGTGTTGGAGCTAGAGTAATGCTCCCAGTCTATGTTTGGGTAGTTGAAGTTGCCCAATATAATGGTGTTTGGAGAGACCTTCATATTTTCCAGTGTTCTCAGGAAGGCCGAGTGGGGTACCTGGGTTTGGGAGGGTGGTCTGTAGCAGGCTATAAACTGGAAGGCAGTTTTACCCACTGTTAGTTGCACATGGATAGTCTCTGATGCTTCGTGCTTTGTCACCAACCTGGAGGTGTGGGTATCTTTGAATATCGATACTCCCCCTCCTTTTGTGGTTCGATCCAAGTTTTGGGGCCGAAAAGCATGGTATGAGGTATAACCTGGTAGTGCTGGGGTGCTCTCGGGAGCCCTGAACCAGGTTTCTGTTACTGCACAGATATCGATGTTCTCCATGCTAAGGAGAGTTTTGAGTGTGTGCATCTTGAGGTTTAGACTTCTGGCGTTGAGTAGCATTACTCTTAGTTTCTTATCCCTTGTGATACCCATGGAGGTGGGTTTGTCTTTTGAGCCTTGCCTAAAAAGGCACTATGGGGTAGCAAGTGCCTTTGCCAATATCCAAGCCCAGGGGTGACAGGTGCAAGCCGTCCCTAGCGAAGCATCGTGGCTTGTCGAGCATATCATCCCAAGCTGGCAGGCATTGGATCCCCTTTGAATGACACCAGTACTTAAGCCAATTGTTGAAATTGATCATCTTGTCTTCATATTGTGGCATCATTCTTGGTGAGGGTAAGATGCTACTCAAGGTCAGGGTCATACCGGCCTGGGCTACATGCTCAGAGAGCTCCTTTATGTCTCTCTTCATGTAGTCCAGGGAGATGCATCTCAGGTCATTCACACCAGCATGGACAATGACAGAGTCATATTTGTACTTGCCTTGGAGTGACCTGAGTGCTTGTGTTATGTGGCGGATCCTAGCGCCTGACAGGCTGCTCACCGTGACCCTCTCCTTGTTCAGCCTGGTGAGCGGGACGTCAGTGTGCCTGACAATAGAGTCACCTATTACAAGTGTATCAGGTGTGTTGTTTAGTCTTAAGGGCTGTGACTGTTAGGCACACTGGCTTTGTGAGATATGTGTTGCACGTGTTTTGTTTTGGGGTAGCGGTTGCTTGGGTGTCTGCTTTGGAGGTCTCTGCTGCTTAGGCAGATCTTTATTTAGAGCCTCCGAGTATGTTTTTGTGTGATTATGTGTTTGGTTTGCTGTCGTGATAGGTCTATTTGAGACTGGAATTGTAGTCAGTGTGGTTTCCTTCTCCTGACTGGTTATGCCAGTACTGAGTTGAGAGAGCTTAGCCTCCAGTTTGGCTATATGGTTGCATCTCTCACATGGGTTGGAATTTGTTGGGAGGAGGAGAGAGGGTTGTCTGTGTGCATGAGGCAGTTGTAACATTGCCTCAAGATTCCCATATTCACCAGCTGGACCGGAGAGGAGATTGACAACTGACCTTTGGACATGCTAGAATAATATTGGGAATTCCTTAATAATTGAAAACAAAGGCCAGTGGGGAGTGAGGGTGTAGTGCTTTTAATTTTTAGTGCTGACTTGTATAATTGCTTTAGTGAGCAAGTGCCAGGTAACTTAAGTGCAATGTGTTACAGGTAACTTAAATGCAAAAATGACAAACAGTAACTTTCTTTCAAGTGAAACAAGGAAATAAGTACAGTAAGCAATGCAGATATCACTAGTGATCCACAGAAGCGCTGAGAAGCCGTGTATTAGGTGGAATTAGCGTTCCAGGGAAATAACAAGCAAACAAACAACAAGCATATAAACAAAGCTAGATTCAGCAGGCCTGGATCTAGTCTATGCTACAGCAAACAAGGTGTACCAATTTCAGTTAAATACAGTTCAAATATTCAGGCACTATAAACCTTTAACCAGAAATTCCCAGCTCAGAAGGGCAGAGTCCAGCCTCTTCTCCCACAAGAGTGCAGACCACGAACCTTCTTAATGTAAAATAACTGGCCTGAAGCCCAAGTGCTTGAACCAGAACTAATGCACTTTTAAGAATAACAGACACTGGGCTTTCAATCAGCAGTTTCCAACTTAGAAGGATGAAAGCTAACTGTCCTGCCACCACAGTGCATGCCATAAACCTTCCTAATGTAAAACAACTGGTCTGAAGCCCAAGTGCTTAATCCAAAAGACTTAGAATGTTAGCTACACTTTAATCAAGTTACTACCAAGCAGTAATAAATACAATTGAATACTTTAGAGAATGCCTGGATTAGTGCTCAAGTTACACAAACAAAGCTAGATCCAGCAGGCCCGAATCCAGTCTATGCCACAGCAAACAAGGTGCACCAACTTCAGTAAGAAGCAGTTCAGATATGCATGCACTATAAGCCTTTAACCAGAAATTCCCAGCTCAGAAGGGCAGAGTCCAGCCTCTCCTCCCACAGAAGTGCAGACCACGAACCCTCTTAATGTAAAATAACTGGCCTGAAAGCCCAAGTGCTTAAACCAGAATTAATACACTTTTAGAATAACAGACACTGAGCCGTCAATCAGCAGTTCCCAACCTAGAAGGATGTAAGCTACCTGTTCTGCCACTACAGTGCAGACCACAAACCCTCTCAGTGCAAAACAACTGGTCCGAAGCCCAAGTGTTTAAACCAAAAGGTGTAGAATGAGTTACACCAAGCAGTAATAAATACAATTGAGTACTTTTAAGATGATGCAAAAGTAAAAAAAAAAAAAAAGTAGGTAGAAACACAAGTACAGTAAAAGCAGATGAATTTTTTTTTTTCTGAACAAGTGCTGAGATCAAAGAAACAGATTTGAGTGCTGAAACTAGAAAACTGGCTAGTTATAAGAAAAAAAAAAACTAAGGTAGAAGGCTTCCCTCCAACACAGAAGGGCTTGGGGGCTCAAGCCTACAAATAGTCTATACCACTTAACAGGAAAGGCAGGAAACAAGCTTACATTTTTTTTTTTTTTCTGTTTCCCAGATGCTTTCTTTGTACACAGTAGGAGTGCCTGAAATCAGAATATGATCTCACTGCACTCAGTTGAGTGAGCAAATGAGATGGGCCCAGAAGGAGTATCCAAACACAAATTTACAAGAGGGGCGGGCAGTTGCAAGGCTACTAAGATTAACACCAAAACAAAAACAGGGAGGGAGGGTGGGACTAACTGAAGAGCAGAGTCAAAACTTCCAGTTCAGTTAATATTCCTTCCACACAGTTAAAATCAATTTAAATACTGTATTTTTTTGAAAAAAAAAGTGCAGATAAAGGTACTTAAATTCTCTTATACGTCCAGTTGAATACAACAAGTTCTTAGCCGGCCAAAGCTGAGGTTTTTAAGCAGAAAATATTTCACACTGTACCACTTAAATAGGCAAGGACAGGAAATCAAAGAATGTGGCTATCCCCACACCTGCAATTACTAACAAATAATAAAATTCAAGCAGCACTAACTGAAGAGCAGAGTCAAAACTTCCAGTTCAGTTAATATTCCTTCCACACAGTTAAAATCAATTTAAATACTTTGGACCTTATGTTTTTGAAAAAGCTGACTCGACACATTTTGAGTCATCTTTCTCAACTTCTGTTCAGTACTATTTCTGCAAAAACTGTGTTAGTCCTAACCTAAACTTCAGCCAAACGAATGTCTGAACTACAGGCCCTTGTGGTATTCCCAGCCTTTCTGGTCTTCCACAAAGACCGGGGTCTCCCTGTGTACAAATCCCTCATTTATGCCTAAGGTAGTGAATGACCTGTCCCTAAGTAAGTTCACACACTTGCCTACCTTTTTCCCTCCCACCCAAAACCCTAGTGAGGGGGTCCTTCATACTTTAGATGTCCTCAGGCAACTTAGATTTTATTTGGAGAAGACCAAAGCTGTTAAGTCAGATCAACTTTTTGTGTTTTACCATCCCAGGCCCTGAGGCGGGTTGTGTCCAAGCAAGCTATTTCCTCCTGGGTCTCTAAGACCATTTCCTTCTGCTATACTGTCCATAGTAAGACTCTCCCTTTCCTTGTTAAGGCTCATTCCATCAGGTCTGTGGCCTCATCTAGGGCCTTTTTCAAGGGATTGGACCCTGACTCAATCCCTGAAGCAGCCACATGGACCTCAGTGCATACCCTCACCAAACACTATAAATTAGATGTAATAAATTTTAGATGTAATTTCTAAATCTAGAGTAGAGTTTGCCAGAGCCATACTGCAGGACTTCCTGGAAAGCTCCTTGGCTACACCTTCCACCCTTACTTAATGGAGATTTGGTACTTTCCCACATGTTCTAAATAATGCAACAGATAAATAAAAATCATTCAATAGTTGTGTAAACTCTTGCCATAACAATAGATGTCCTTCTCTTCTCTGTTGCAGTATTCCTAGCCCTCCCTCCTACCCCAGGCCTTGCTTCTTATTTGGTGATTCTTACCGTACTTCCTTAGGCTGGCATTCCTCCTGAGGCCGTCATTTTTCAGGATGGTGTGTGCATACACCATATATATAGTCGACATCCAATCGCAGTCGACGTGTGATGTACACGCACCCTACAGTGGGGTAACATTTTTTGTACATTGGCCAATGTCGGCTTACCTACAGTGGGAACTCCCTCATGTTGTGAATACTGCAACAGTGGAGAGAAGGACGTCTATCATTATGGTAAGATTTTACACAATTGTTCTGTTTGCTTTCTCCTTCTCCTTTGCATAAATATTGCACCATATCAAATCTTTTTCCTTTTCCATACTTTTTTATACCTTTCAAAAATATTTAGATTTTGTTCCTTAAATTTTTGCACTTCTTGTTCACTTCTTTTTCCAAACGGCCCAAGGTTTCTTGGTCTGTGTAATGTTTTTCAGAAATCTGTTGTATTAATGAACACACATTTTTATTTGAAGCTTCTGACAGCCTAGTATGAACCTTAGAAAAACTATCTGCCCTAGGGCATTTATAAGCCTAGCCAGAGTGTGTGTGGCTTTCACCACCCCTTAGGATGAGAATACTATACCCATTAGTTTGCTGTGCCTCTGTCCAGCAGTGACACAGAGATGATTCCAGGGGTAAACCTACGATCTCCCATCCACTCGTCAAGATTTCTCTTGAACAGAGTCAGTGAGGGGCTCTGCCTCACATGGACTGGGATTCTGTTCCATAGTGTAGGGAGTCTCTGGGTGATGAATCTGTCCCTCCAGCACGTCCTATTTATATCCGTGTTGAGGTTTAAGTCTCTTGCTCTCGTGGCTCTGGTGGATTTGGATTTTTGAGGTGGAGCATGTCCATTAATTCGGGTTGGACATGGCCTTGTATGTCAGGCACAGATCACCTCTGAGCAGGCGGTATGCGACTGAATAGAGCTGGAGTTTCTTCAGTCGGGCAGTGTATGACATATGTTTGAGCCCCTTTATCCTTTTGGTGAGGAACTTTGGGGTCTTTCCAACTGCTGCAGGTGTCGGGTAAGGTACATTCCGAATGGGGCGTTGTACTCAATCATTGGTCTGATAAGTGAAGAGTACAGGGGTACAATGACCTCTCCTGATCTGGATGTGAATCCCTTCATGATCAGGTGGGCAATGTAGAAGGTCTTCCTAACCACTTTGGCAATGTGAGTGTCAAAAGAGAGGTTACTGTCAACTTGGGTCCCCAGGTCCCTGATAACTTCTTCCGTGTTTAATGGATTACCACCTATGTGGTAATTAGGGGTTACCTTGTTTTTCCCAAAGGGTATGACTATACATTTTTTGGCATTTAGCTTAAGGCCATGTCTCTGGCACCAGTTATCCATTTCTATGAGACCTCTCTGGAGGATGTCTGTGTCTGATGGAGTGTCAATTATGGTGCCCAGTTTGCAGTCATCTGCAAATTTTGTCAGCCACAATCCCCCTATGTTTACCTGCACTTCAGAAAAATAAATGCTGAACAAGAGGGGGCCCAGGACTGAGCCCTGTGGGACACCGCTCATGACCGGCTTAGAGTCTGACATGGCACCAGCAACTCTAACCCTGTGGGTTCTGTCCTTGAGCCAGTTTGCAACCCATCTTGTGACATATGGGTTTACATCTAAGCTGGTGAGCTTTTCTATGATGCCCGAGTGGGGTATTGTGTCGAACGCTTTTGCTAGGTCAAGGTAGGCTGTGTGAACTGCCTTACCCTCATCAATGGCCTTAGTGACTGTTTCGAAAAAGTCGACCAAGTTCAAGAGGCAAGATCTGCCCTTGACAAAGCCAAATTGGGTAGGATCCAGTGTCTCTAGGTCCCCAATGTCTTTGAGTTCCATTATGATCCTCTCCATAGCTTTGCAGACAAGGCTCGTCAAGCTTATGGGGCGGTAATTTCCAGGGTCCGTAGAAGCACTGCCTTTGTGGAGTGGGACCACAGTTGCCGTACGCCATTCTTTGGGTACATATCCTGTAGTAAGGCTAAGATTAAACAGCAGCCTTATGTGTGGGTTTAGTTCCTCATTGAGTTCGTGTAGCACACAGCCGGGGACACCGTCCGGTCCCATTGATACTGTGTTTTTTGCTTTAGAGAGAGCAGCTCTCACCTGGGCATCTGAGATGTTTGGGAGGCTAGACTCTGGTGGGATAGATATTTCTCCTTTTGGGGGGGGGAGGGAGAAATTTGCACTGAACCTGTCTGCCAGTATGTTGGCAATGTCTGTGGGTTCAGTGATTTTTGTATCATTTTGGACTAATTTTGAGCATATCTGGGAGTTTCCACCCAGGTTTCTAACATAGCTAAAGAAGGCCTTATGATTGTCTTTTGTGTCTTTAGCGATTTTTCTCTCAAAGTTGGCCTTGGATGATTTTATGAGTGATCGTAGATTTTGCTAGTATTGATCAGAGATGCCTTCCCTTTTAGGGATTTTGCTCTGTCATGTAGTAGCTTTCTCCTCTTGTTGTAGAGTTTGTTTATGGCTGGGGTCCATCAGACCGGGCGCCTGCCTTTGGTGGAAAGGGTCTTGATTTTATTAGGGATTGCTTGATCCATACATTCCTGGAGGTGCTCGTAGAAGGCATTTGTAAGGGTTTCAGCAGTGTGGGTTGTGGTTTCCACTGGCACTGGGGCCTTGAAGGTTACCACTCCAGTCTTCTGAAGTGTGAAGTTTGCTTTTGAGAAGTTCTTCACTGTGGTCTTTTTGCTGGGGTTGGGGGGATGTGGATCTCCAGTGAGATTAATTTATGGTCTGATCTCACCAATGAGGGATATACTTCCGGTGTGGAGCATTTTGTCCCCATGTTTGTGATGATCAGGTCTAGTATATTTTCTCCTCTTGTGGGAATGGTGACTAGTTGTTCCATAGCATTTGAGTTTATGAACTCCAGGAACCTTTGGGCTAGGGTGTTGGGGCTTGAGTAATGTTCCCAGTCTATGTTTGGGTAGTTGAAGTCACCCAATATGATGGTGTTTGGAGAGACATTCATACTTTCCAGTGTCTTCAGGAAGGCTGTGTGGGTTTCCTGAGTTTGAGAGGGTGGTCTGTAGCATGCTACAAACTGTAGGGCAGTTTTACCTATGGTTAATTGCACCTGGATGGTCTCCGATGCTTCGTGCGTTGCCACTAACCTGGAGGTGTGGGTATCCTTTATGAATATGGATACTCCCCCTCCTTTTGTGGTTCGGTCCGGATTTTGGGGCTGGAACGCATGATATGAGGTATAACCTGATAGTGCTGAGGTGCTCTCAGGAGCCTTGAACCAGGTTTCAGTCACAGCACAGACATTGATGTTCTCCATACTGAGGAGGGCGTGCATCTTGAGGTTTAGACTTCTGGCATTGAGCAGTATTACCCTTAGTTTTTTTCCATTTTTGTTTTCTAGGGCGGTAGGTTTATCATTTGAGCCTTGCCTAAAAAGGCACTATGGGGTGGCAAGAGCCTTTGCCAATATCCAGAAGCCCAGGGTGACAGGTGCAAGCTGTCCCTTGCGAAGCAGCGTGGCTTGTCAAGCATGTCATCCCAGGCAGACAGACATTGGATCCCCTTAGAATGACACCAGTAATTAAGCCAATTATTAAAGCTGATCATTTTGTCTCTGTATTGTGGCATCATTCTTGGTGAGGCTAGGATACTGCTCAGGGTCAGGGTCATACCGGCCTGGGCTACATAATCTGAGAGCTCCTCTGTGTCTCCATGTAGTCCAGGGAGGTACGTCTCAGGTCGTTCACACCGGCATGGACAATGACTGAGTCATACTTGTACTTGCTGTGGAGTGATCTGAGTGCTTGTGTTATGTGGCGGATCCTAGCGCCCGACAGGCAGCTTACTGTGAATCTTTTCCTTGTTCAGTCTGGTGAGTGGGACGTCAGTGTGTCTATGGAGTCACCTATAACAAGTGTGTCTGGCATTGTGTTTGGCCTTAAGGGCTGTGACTGTTTAGCACACTGACTTTGAGAGCTGTGTTGCATGCCTTATGTCTTGAGGTGGCAGTTGCTTTGGTGTCTGCTTTGGAGGCCTCTGTAGTTTTGGTAGATTTTTGATCAGTGCCTCCGAGTATGTCTTTGTGTGTTTATGTGTTTGTTTTGCAGTTGTGATAGTTCTATGTGAGACTAGGTTTGTGGTGTGCGTGGTATCCTTATCCTCCTGTCTGGTCTTGCCAGTCCTAAGTTGAGAGAGCTCAGCCTCCAGTTTGGCTATATAGTTGCATCTCTCACATGTATTTGTGTTTTGTGGGAGAAGGAGTGGGTTGTCTGTGTACATGAGGCAATTGTAACATTGCCTCAAGATGCCAAGATTCACCAGCTGAACAGGAGAGGACGCTAGCAACTGACCCTTCGACATGCTAGAAAAAGTGAAAAAGTTTGCTGTGTAACTGAGTCAGAAGGGACCTATAGGGAAATGGGTACTCGAGGGGATTCTAGGCTAATGTAGTACTTTGTTTAGTATATAAGTACTTTACCTATATAAAAATGCTTTAGGAGCAAGTGCTGAGCTTTTGAGATAGAGAATAGACTGTTTAGATTGCAAGTAGAGAAGTTCTAAGGAAAAAATTGAAGTGCAGGCTTTACGGAGCCAGAAATAGTTTAACCGGCGCTGCCCGATGGTGCTCTATGGGCAACTCCGCACTAAATCACGCTAAAGTGGGCTTTATAGCAGGAGGTTGAAAAGAGCTAGGAATTGACCCAAAAATGGCCAATAGACTACAATTTTCTGGCTGGAACCACTGCTCTAGGGACAAATAGGCTGCTCAGTGCTCCCCACTCCCACTGGTGAACAAAGAAGCTTCCCTTTATCCAAATAAGGATACGGAAAAGCACAGGAACCAAGCCAAAGCCCAGAGATCAGCAAACTCTGAAGACTGGACTGTTCTAGTTCAGTAAGGTGGGAAAACAAGATATTTTTTGCAGAAAACAGAGGAAAACAGACAGTAAATGCTATAAATGCTTTTAAACAGATAGCACACTTGAGTGTGTTAGCCTACAGGTAAAATTAAGCAACAAATAACTTTTTTAAAGGTGCAAAACAGTTAATCAACACAAAAACAGTTTAAATAGAATGCAGAGCTGTATAAACAGGCGAAAATGCAGTCGCTAAGCAGTAAATCAAAAAGCCAGAAAAAAATACTTAAATCAGGAAAAAGTCACTCTTTTGCTCTCTGCTGCTTGTAGAACTCTGCAGGACACCACGAGGAGCGGTGCTGAGTTGAATACAAGTGAAAATGCTGCTAAAGCGGGCTTTATTACAGGGGGCTGAAAAGAGCTAGGAATTGACCCAAAATGGCCAATAGACTACAAGTTTCTGGCTGGAACCACTCCTCTAGGGACAAATGGGCTGCTCAGTGCTCCCCACTCCCACTGGTGAACAAAGACGCTTCCTTTTATCCAAATAAGGATATGGAATAGCACAGGAACCAAGACAAAGCCCAGAGATCAGCAAACTCTGAAGACTGGACTATTCTAGTTCAGTAAGGCGGGAAAACAAGATTTTTTTGTTTTTTGTCTTTTTTGCAGAAAACAGAGGAAAAACAGACAGTAAATGCTATAAATGCTTTTAAACGGCTAGCACACTTGAGTTTGTTAGCCTGCAGGTAAAATTAAGCAACAAATAACTTTTTAAAAGTGCAAAACAGATAATCAACACAAAAACAGTTTAAATAGAATGCAGAGCTGTATAAACAGGCGAAAATACAGTCGCTAAGCAGTAAATAATCAAAAAGCCAGAAAAAAATACTTAAATCAGTTATAGCAAATACAGTTATAACAAATGCTCTGAAATATACTGTATGTTTTCAAAATGTTTGAAAAGGACAGTCAGAACACAAGAAGGTTCAGGCGAAAGAGAAAAAAAATAAATAAAAGTTTTGTTTTACTTTTTGAAAGGGAAAAAGGAGGAACAGAAGGCCTTATCAAATGTTCTCTCTGTATTAGGCAGAATGAGCTAATGACACTAGACTGGGAGGTGTGTCACAGTAGGGCCGGGCAAGCCTACAGACAGCAAGCACTAGAGAGACAAATGAAAGTTTTTAAACAGATAAGGATTTGTGAATATACTGAATAGACAAAGTGCTTTATATATATTAAATTTTAAAAACAGCAATCTGTAAAAAATAATCAAATAAAAAAATCAAGATACTTCTATTTTGAGCTCAGTTGCTGTCAACAACTTCTCCAGTCTGCACTGTGTGTGTAAAGAGTATTTTTCTTTCCTGTAATTTCTCTCTCTGTATATCCTTTGTGTAGAAATTTTGGGCTTCTTGCATAAGGAAGAAATTATGTATGGTTTAATATTATCCTTAGTAGTCCACTCTGTTGTCTTTATGGCTCTTTTTTGGCCTGTAAGTTTTGGTGATTTTTGTGGACTGCTGCTTCCTTTTACAGCAGAGGGTGGGCGCCCTACCCCCATTTTAGGAATGTTTCTGTGTCTTGAAGATTCTACAGTGTCATTTTTTTCCAGTCCTGGCACTAGTGCACCTACCAGGATTGGACACTTTTCTCCTCTGTGGAATTCCCAGTATCATCATAGTCCCATCTCATTTCACTCCCAAAGTCTGTATAAATTCATTCTGCAGCATCAGTCTTCCATTGCTGTTTGGATTTTATCCTTTGTGAAATACCCTTTATCAGTGAAAGCCCCCTTTTCCAATCATAAATGTGTAAATTCTCCCATGGGTGCATGTGTACGTGCATGTGTGTGTCTGTGGAGGGGGCATGATGCTATGCTCCTGAGTGTGCTGTCCATCAGATGAGACATTAAACCAAGGCCCCATCTGCCTGAGTTGGTGGAAGCTCAAGGAGATGCAAGATATATCCCACAGCACTTATCAAAAAGAGGAGGTGATGTTTCTGGATGCCCTGGCTAAATTTTCCATAGTATAAATACCACCACTGGTCTCCCCTGAAGAGGCCACTAGCATAGTGAGATTAACCAGTTCAACCGTGGATGGTGGGATAAGACCGAAGTAATTATTGTTAAGACAAGAGACTTGATGGGGCCTATTGACCTGTTTTTTTTTTTTGTTTTGTTTTTTTTTAAGTTGTTCTCCACCAAAATCGCCACCACCACTAGCCTTTGCTTTCTTCCTACTGCTGTATGTAGCTGTCTGGAAGCTTTCAGTCCCTTATGCATTGACTGTGTCATTGCTCATGCACTTCAGTCTCCCTGAGGTGTTGTCACACCTGATGAGATTTCAACATGTCTTACCTGTGAAATGTGACCTAACCACTTAAATCATCATGCCTTGAACAGATCAACACGAATCATTGGCTAACCTTCACCTGTCACAGTATAGTTCGCTCAGAAGAGAACGAACATGTTAATGAGCAGTATGCCATCTCACTTCCATGGTCTTAATGTAATAAAATATTATGTTTAGTGTTCTGAGAGTGGGAAATTTTCTTAATTGTTAGTTGTTTTTAGCAGGTGCAGTCCTGTACTTATCAACCATAATAGAGTAGTTAATAGCTGGGCAACATGTATATCTGTTTGTTTGCTAGCAACAATTCCCTTCTTCAGTATACCAGTCTTATAATAATTTTTCTGCTACAGACTAAAGTCTTGATAAATTAGGATTACCCCACAAAAGGCTGAACAGAATTTTGTAAGTATTACTCTTTGTGCTTTTGGTGGGTGGGTGGGAGTGGTGAACAGAGTAACTTTGCAGTATAGTTGCTGTTAATCACTTTGGGTGCATCAGTTGTCAAAAAAAAAAAAATAGTGGTTAGCTGCCAGCAGTGTCTATATAATGCATACTTGATTGCTTTAGTGCATATAGGTTAAACGTTGTACTCGCATGTACTCATGGCTGCTCCTTACCTGGGGATACTGAGGTTCCCAATTGAGAAATATTGTGAGATAATATATTCCTTCTGTCTATTCTTGGAACTGATTATTATTCAGTGACCATTTTAAAGAGATAGTCCAAGATATTGTTTAATATTTCTCGCCAAATGCTGTCTAATGTGTGATACTTACTAACTCTGATAATAGCGCATCAGGGGGATTTTTTTTTTTTTGTTTTTGCAAAGTCTAATAAATTTGTATGTTAGGCATACGCTTCAAATTCTGTATGTGCTGCTTCTGCTAAAGCTCCTGTTGCTGCAGCCAGCATTATGATGGTGTCACAGCCGTATCATGGGGACATAATAGTCTTGGGGTCTGTGTTTTCCATTGGTCACGATATGCTTAACGTGCATAGGATATCTAATGACTAACGTGATTTGTGTGCAGGTGTCGGAGCCTGCTTGATTTGCATTATGTATAGTGGGTAGTTTGCTGAATGAGTATGTGGGTGCTGTGGTGTAGCAAAGACTAGCCTTGCAGAAATGTGGCACATTGTGGACCAGATGGTTTAAGTATATCCTTCAGAACTAGACAACTTCCACAAGGGCAATCTAAGGCGTGTGATACATCTGTTCATCATAATGCATGGTGCAAACATCACAACATTATGTGATGCTCTGGACAGTGATGGCACAAACCAATCAGTTAGTGGCAGTGGTGAGTGACATGTATTGTATCGTCTGCATTTTGGTATAGCGGCATAGGTGAACTGGATGTCCATGTGATGCATCATGATCTAGTGCCACAGAGCCCTCTGCTGGTATGGGGTAGTGATGTATATGCCAGGTGTGTGAGACTACTGTGTGCAAAGCCCCATTCTCTGTTTCCCTTTTTTTGCATGGCTACATTTTTTTGGTCCCCTTGGAGGGACAGCTTAACTGTATGACAGTGGTGCTTGGAGCTGCTGCTTCCACCAGTATTACAGGTCGTGAGATTGAGGACTCGTAGGTTGCACTGATATGTATGGTTTTATACTTCACACATCTCATAGGTGCACTCTTTGCTGCAGCCTCATGCCTCAAGTGATGACATTCTCTGTTTTGGAAAAAAAATGTGAAAGACAAAATGATGACTGTCCACACAGATAAAAAGTTAAACGCTTTTTCGTTTTAATCACATCGACCTTCTTCAGAACTGACCAGTAAATCAATTAGTCAAGTTTAAGTACAAAATTTGATCAATAAGTAAACCAATCAAATGTCCATTCATCTAGTTATTAATACATACTATTTTCTTAAAGGCAAAAATATAAAATTGAAATATAACACTTGACATATATATAGCACATAGAAATGTGTGCCTACTCTAAAAATGTTTGTCAAATAAACCGTTTAATAATGTAGTCTATTATTTAAAAGACATTTAACATTTGAGGTCTCATTTAGATCAGGAATGTGATCTGCCCTAAGGAAAACCTGCCATCTGAGCTCCTTGTTTTCCAGGGCATTGTTGAATTCTGTAACAAGTGGAGTCAAATCTATTTCATCGAACACAAAAAATACAAATTTTTTTAAGTTAGAATACTCCAGAGCATGTTTGGCTAAAGCATTGTTTGTGTCTTTATTTCTAATAGCCAAAATGATGTTCATAAATACTTCTATAAAGGGCTCTAGTTGTTTTCCCCACATAAAAATGATGACAGGTGGAGCACATAGCCAAATATACTACCCCCATACTTTTGCAGTTGTATTTGCCTTTACTAACCACCATTTTATTAATGTGTGGAAAAAAGTATATTTTTGATGAATCAATGAACCTGCATTGTTTGCAGTTATAACATGGGTCGGTGCCAGTGGCTCCTCTGACCGTTTTGTGTTCTCCTATTTCTAAAATGGACTTTACACTTGCAACTTTTTTATAAATGAAGTGTGGGTGGTCCCCTAGTACACTAGCTAAAGTCTCTGTTTCCCAAAATAACTTCCAGTTGTTAGAAATTACCTATTTGATACTGTGACAGTCAATACTAATAGGAACAGGAAAGGCACAATCTATTTATTTTACTTTCCCACTGTTATTAGTAAACCCACTAGTTATAATTGGTGCAACTTTTCCATCCTAACCAATAATATCTGCTGCATAAAGCCCAGCAGCCCTAGGTCAATAAGCTACTGGCTGGCTGGTGTCTAGTTGCCCAGCCTGGGTTATCTGGGATAGCTCTGTTGAGTGAAGGCTGGACGTAAAACAAACCAACCTGCCAAACATGAGCTGAGAATTGCTACACTTAATGTAGGTTCACTCACAGGATGCAGTTTGGAAGTTGATGACTTTTTTATGGAGGATGCTGGACATTCTATATATCCAAGAGATTAAATGGAAGGGCAGTGCAGCAAAGCCATTTAGCTTGGGATCCAGACTCTACGACTCAGGACAGGGACAGACTAGAAATGGTGTAGGAATTGTGATGAGAGAGGCAATAAAAGCCAGTGAGGGATAGCATCAGAATTAATGACAGACTCATGGCAACCAGACTCCATTGTAATGATGGGCAGTATTCATAATCTCAGTCTGTGCCCCACAGCAGGGTTGTGATAGTCAGGAAAAGTGTACATTCAGACAGCAGTTGCAGGACCTACTAGATAAAGCAGAACAGCATGAATTGGTGTTTGATAATGGGTGACTTGAATGCACATATCGGGACAGACAGAACAGCAGGAATAAAGAAGGAGAAGCCATTCTAGACTTCTGTCTGGCAAATGGTTTGATAGTAGCCAACACATGGTTCAAAAAGAGAGACAGTCACAGGATCACATAGAAGAAGTAGCCAACATGCAACTTGGGTAGACTTCCTCTAGTAAGGAAAAGGTGCTGGGGTAGAATCCATGATTGCAAAGTCATCCCACAGCATAAACCACTAGTTGCCACAAGTCAGCTGCAAGCAGAGATCAGACAAGGCTCTAAGGTCAACAGAGACCAGGCTGAATACCTGAACGATGACTGGAGAGAAAGTACAACAGCTCAATGACTGGAGAGAAAGTACAACAGCTCAAGGAATTACTCTGGGCTGCAGCACCCCAAGAAGAGGAGAAAATAGGTGGAGTTGAGCAAGAATGGCAGTGCCTAAAAACAGCATGCGTTAGGACTGCAGCAAAGATATGTGGCCGAGCCAAGAAATCATCAGAAGAAAAAAAAGAGTGCAGGAAGAAGTGGGAGATAGAAAAGACTGACCAAATTATGATGGACTACTGGCTGGCTAGCAAAGAAGCTAAGAAAAAAGTTGCAATAGCAAAGAATAGGGCATTGGAGGCACTCTACCATCTTCTGGAAAGTGACTCCATAAGTGGCACAAAAAATATATCCGGTTGCAAGGCAAAGTCAGAAAGATAAAAAAGATAGTCAGACACCCTTCATAAGGGATGCCAGTAACAACCTGCTCACAAGTCCACAGGACATCAAAGGCAGATGGAAGGAGTTTACAGCAGCTTCTGAATGAAGAAAACCCCACTGAAGCTGTACTTCCCCAGAAACAACCTGCGATGAGATAAGAAGACCCACTCTAGAAAAAGTCAGAACAGCACTAAGGAAAATTAAGTTAGGGAAGCAGCAGGCTCCGATGACAGCAGATATGATAAAGATGCTGTGCTGGGTGAGATAGAGGAGAAATGGCTCCTGAGGGTACTAATAGTAGTGTGGAGAGAAAGATGTATCCCAGATCACTGGAGAATAAGCATACTTGTGCCAGTGTACAAGAACAAAGGGGACATCCACAACTATGGGCAGTACAGAGGCATCAAACTACTATCACATTGCATGAAAGTTCTGGAGAGGGTGATTTGATAAATGGATACGCAGAGTAGTAGAATGTAAGATGGGAGATGAGCAGTTTGAGTTCAGATCAGGATGCAGCACAATTGACATGGTTTGCAGTGTGACAGATACTTGAGAAGAAGCTAGAGATGAGAAGACAGTCCAACTGGGTATTCCTAGACTTGGAGGTCTCAAAAAAGCTGATCTGAGCAGTACTGCAGTGGTTTGAAGTCCCAGAAACATTGGTAGATTTAGTGCAGGTTGTGTACAAAGACTCAATGTCTCAAGTACGAACAATGTTCGGCCTCACAGAGGAGTTCCCAGTGGGAGTGGGTGTCCACCAGGGTTGAGCTCCCTGCCCACTGCTGTTCATACTGGTGATGTACTACACTAGCAAACAGGTCGGGGGTGGGGACTGATCAACAAAGCTGTTGTATGCAGACGATGCGGCCTTACAGGCAGACTCTGTGCTAGAACTTCAGCAAAGGATAGGAGAATGGAATGCAAAAATGAAGGCACATGGGATGAAACTAAGCACATGTAAGATGGTGGTAATGGATGCAAACTGGGGAAATCAGAAGAAACAGAATAGAGATAGAAAGGAAGATGGTGAAACAGGTAAACAGCTTCAAGTATCTTAGAGGGGTGGTTGAGGAGAAGGGAAATCTGAATGAAGAGGTCAAAGCTATAATCTGAGTGGCTACAACCAACTGGCACAGTGTCAGGTGTGGTATATGACAGAAGAATGCCAAAGAAGATGAAATATAAGGTGTACAAGACTGTGTGGTGCGACCAGTACTCCTGTATGGTACAGAAACCCGGACAGTTATCGCAGAACAGTTTGAAGAAGCTACAGGTGATGGAAATGAAGTGCCTGAGAAGGGTGGTAGGATGCGCACTGTGGGACTGGCAGAGAAATGAGAACATAAGAGCAGAAACCAAAGTAGCTGCAATTGCAGAAAAGATCAAAGACATGATGCATAATGAGAGCATCTCTGACCATCTGGGATGTACACTGCAGAGCATTGCTGGAGTTTTTTGGCAAGAGAGACATGTTTAAAGTTGCCCAAGTATGCATTCTGTAATAGGTCTGAGCTGGTGGTATGCAGCATTGTTTTTATGCTCTGCAGATGTGGAATGTTTGTCATGACCATTTAACTGTAATGGGTAGTCTGCATCACTTGCAATGGAAACAATGGAGCATTTTGTTGCAATCTATATCATGTTGCATGTCTTTGTATGTTATGGTCCTTATTACTCACTTGACCATGTTTGGTGTGGCCTTTGCAGAACAGGCAGTATTTGTCACTTATCTACCAGATGTGTGTATCTGATGCACGTGTCATTAGTATTGTACGCCACCTGTTATTTTAGGGAGCATAACCCTAGTGGCTTGATGTACAGATCACTGTTTCGATACAGTGGCACATTTAAAGCTCTTACAGACTGTAAAAGATGGCAGTATCTTTTAAAATACCTGCATAGTGTTGTATCTGGTTATTGCAGACATGGAACCATACATGCTTTTTGCTTTACTGTAGCATAAAGTCCAAAAACCTGTCCTAGAGTGTATGATGATGCAGCCTTGCCAGGGTACCTAGTGCAACACATTCTCCACTTCCAGTAAAGTAACGTGATGACAACAGTCCCTGTGCAACTCTGTCTACATTTACTATATGCACTGCATTAGGTCAGGGTTTGATAGCCTCAAAAGTCATGTTGTGTTAGTCGCTGCCTCTGACTAAGCTGTAACTGCATTGGCTTTGGGACTGCTGTTTGTCCATTTTGTAGCAACAGTAGAATCACTTGAGTTTGTTTAAGCAGACTAGTCACCACTATATATAGCTCTACAACTGTATATTGATATCTTTTTCCTGTGCAAAGTGCCAGTTTTGTTATTTTCCCTTTTAGATTTGTACCATGGAACTGTCTTACTGAATTGTACTTCAGACACAGTGGCCCTTATTTGCAAATTTTATCATGAACTTTTGAGGCACCTACAGGGTGAATAGAGCCCGTGCTTTGTCTGAACCTGGCCTGTTACATGTGAAGTTAAACTACTAATGCTTGAGTTGTTGACTCCTCTGAAGAGGCCAATTGTACAAATGTGGTTGTAAATCATAGTTAAGTATATTTTTGTTGCATTATGACGGCTGAATAAAACAGAAGTGAAAACAGTTTTGTCAGGTGCAAGGAAGCAGGTGTTGCCGCTTGTAGTTTTAACATTGCCATCCTGTCTAATTCTTGAATTTAGTAGCACTAGCTTAATTTAGTGAAACCATGGATAATTTGGGGAGCTTCATAATGTTTTGCTGGTAGAAATGGGGGGGGGCCTTGTGCATACACATTTTTTTCCCTTTTAAGGAAATCTTAAGGAAATGCTGATTGTAATTCCTATTCACAGGGTTTGTATTCTGCTGCTTAGCTGTAAAGAAATTGTGTCAGACCGAAATAAGTGAATGCTAACAGCAGTGATAAGTCATTGTGGAACATGCCAGAGAGTTGCCATGTGGTTAAAGGCTAGAATCGTAGGTAAAGGCTGATGTCCAATTTGGAGATCCAGTGCAGATTGACTGTTTTTTATTTTGCAGTTTGGAATTTGTTTGCATTTGTTGACTTAGATGTCTGAATGGAGTGTCCCTTTGAGTTTGCATGCATTATTATTTGCCATAGTGGATTAACAGCTGGAATACATGGTAAGCACCATAAGTTGGTATAGAAAGTAAATTAGAAAACGTATTATGTTAAGATTTCCTTCTTCAGTTCAGATCTGTACTTGGTTTGCTTTTTCAGGTCTTCTCATCTGTGTCCTCACACTTAAACATTCACAGTATCGTTGTCAAGCATCACATACATTGGCCCGCACCTTTTTATATATCATCTTTACTCAGACTCCCCCACTTCCATCGCGGTACAGTTCCACTTATAAAACTAAAGTTTCTGTGCTTCAGAGCAGAGCTAAATATGTTGAAATATGTGTTCCACCTGATTAAAATGCAAAGCAGAAAGTCACAGCTCCTAGCAGATAAGTGGTCAATGGCAGATGCTGCTTTTTGGAATTATTTTAAAATAAAAACAGATGCATGTTCAAGCGTGCATCCGGATTTGCTGTGAGATACTTATTCATGGACCATTATTCAGCCATTTCGAAATGTGCAGTGTATGAAATGTTCCATTATAGATGCACAATGAAAGTTTTCTTTTCTTTTTTTTTCCTTTTTCAGGGAAAGTAAAAATACACAAAATCATAGAGGTAGATTTTGCTAAGTGTGGTCATGGCGACCATTCCAAAATAATGGCCCTTATTAGGGTGGAGAGGCCCTCTGCCTACAGCATCAAGCCTTACAACATATTTGACGGTCTGTTATTTCCCTGCATTACCCTTCCTGTCAGTCATTGCTGCTTGCTTTTCATTTCATCAAAATCTGTCTACTCTTCCTTTTCTTTGGTAGCATCGCCCACACAGTCTTGCATGCTAATACTTCTCTCTTGTGTAGTTGAGCTGTAACTGCAACTACAGCTTTCTGCACTTTCTTAGCACTATTTCCTCCCTGCCTTAATCTAATAAGTCCAGTTTGTTGGCAAAATGTATTGCATTATAGTTTCCTGTCCCAAGACTAAATCCATTTCCAAGCTGCGGCAGGCATCTTGGTTTAGTTCTGTTCATTGTCATCCAGCCTTACAACTGTGGGTATAATGAAATATTTTATTCTTCAGCTGCTGTTCATTATGGCTATAACTCAATTTGGTCATATTTTTCTGAATTTGTAGTGGGTGATGAATGTGTGCATGCAGAGAATTGTAAAACACTAGCTTATTTAACAGCAGCCTATATAAAAAGTGAAGAAATATTAATCTTTTGAAACCGAAAAAAAATGGTTCATGTGCTTTTGCCCATGTGCCTGCTGACCATCAGGCTTTCCCCCAAATCCGACACAGTCCTGTTTTGTTTCACCAAACCAGAGTTTCCACCTAGTGCAGGGATGAAAGCTGTCCTGGTTGAGCCAACATTTAGGCAACCATGATGATTTGTGCCCTTGTGTGGCATCATGGCAGTGAAGGCATTTGTAATGCCCCCACCACACTTATGGGCAGGTGGAAGTGACATGCAATCTGTGGCAAAGGAGGTCCACAGTGCCCTTCTGATGCATGTCCACATTTCTGTGTTGCCATACTGAAGGCGATCACTAGATTGTGGTTTGGTCAGCCTGATGCCCCATATAGGGTACGTTCATGCATTGTTAATCTTCCTCAAAATGACCATGGCAGTTTGTGGCTGACACCAACCTCCAGTGTTTTTTCCCATCTTCCTGTGCTAGCTCTGTCAGATGCTGAAGCCACTAATAGAAACTGGGTCACCTGGGCAATTATCCGAACCAGTCACACAGTGGAATGGTGAAACTGAACCAGTCACTTGGTGGAATAGTGAATACAGTTTTTTAAATAAGTTTAGTGACTAAAAACAATTCTGTCACAATTCCCACCATGTGACTGATATGGTTTTGCTGCTATTTACAGGTGTTGAGTCTTGTACCAGTCAGAACTTCAGTTGTTTTGATTTTGTTGTGGACTTTGTCTATGGCATAAAGAGCTGGCTGCAAATATTGTGGAAAGAAAGCATTCAGAAAATAATTTCTTGTAAGCCGAGTAAAGCCTCAAGGCTGACCTGAACAAAACTAGTTTTAGTACAGTTCTCTACAAGATTTCTCAAACAACGTACAAGTCTAGAATTTTCTTCATAATGCATTTTTATGGCAAGATTTTCAAAGTATCAGCTATGATAATTGTAAATGTAGAGTTTTTGCATAGCACTGATGCTTGTAAAGCTTCCTGTTCAAAATATATGTCTTTATCTTTATTTTTCAGAAAAAGGTTCAAGAATCTAAGGATATGTTGAGACTGGCTATATAGGTTTCCATAGTTGATGGGTGTGAGAGTTAAATAAGCTGTATTACCCATGAGTACATTAGTGGCCGCCCCAAGTTCTTATTTTCAGAACTGCACAGCTCCTTGTTGTAGTATTTCACACTGCAGAACATGGGCCTGCTCTGCTTTCAGCTCATCAGACTTTTAACTGTTGAGGTTGTGTGTGTTATGAATTTGTAACCACCCTGCTGTATAAATACACATCTTGTGAATGAACTATTGAGTGTTCCATGTTCTCATTCTGAATGAGGTAAAATTCAGCACCCCCCCATGTGCCTGATACAAACTTTGTAACTGCTTACAGCTCTGTTTAACATAATGGTGCACAGGCTGGCTGACTCTGTACCTAGCACAGATCTAGGAC
The DNA here is from genome assembly GCF_019279795.1 of Protopterus annectens. Taxonomy (NCBI): domain Eukaryota; kingdom Metazoa; phylum Chordata; order Ceratodontiformes; family Protopteridae; genus Protopterus; species Protopterus annectens. The sequence goes on from NC_056733.1 coordinate 923,042,198, forward strand.
AATTTGTGGGTAAAATGCTAGCCTTGCTGTGCTGTTGATGCACCAAACAAGATGCGTCTACATACAGTGCTATGTATAGCCTTGTATAAATGCTAGCTCTTTTTGCACCATATCAGGTTTGGGTCATCTAGAATGAACCCATTTCATCCACAGTATGGGCTGACATTTCAATTGTGTGGAGCTAAAATGTTATGCAGCATATTGTGGACATTTTAAAAATTGTATTTTAGGCCCACACCATATTCAGGTAATGGTTTGCTTTTGTGCACTCTCTGCACATCGCAGATTCTGTGCACTCTCTGCACATCGCAGATTCTTACTCTGAATCTGGACCATCGTTAAGAGTGTCTTCACCATTTGTAGTGCTGACTTGTACTTTTGGTGGTTTACATTTTGTTTTACCCTAAATATCAGCGTAGCTACATTATGACTTCATGTCTGAAATGACTGCAGTAAAAATGTTTGAGCGCAGAATCTGTGGTGCAAAAAATAGCTTTGTGACCCTAATGTGACGGGTGGCAGTACCAAGGTTCATGAGGTAATTAAAAAAATGGTTGCTTAGGTCAGTGCAAAGTGTTTTTTTTTTTTTGTTTTCTAACTGGAGCAATTAAGAGGATTTGCTTTTTGGCAAAGTAAAAGCAATGTAATTTGCTTGTGTTTTGGGTTTGTCTGTTTGTAAACACTTGTTCATGTGTGGCATAGAAGGCTTTGTAAATTAAGGAAAGAGTTTTGTTTTGTAGTTCAAACCATATATTTTGGCCCATGGCTAAGAAGACCCACATCTATGAAGAGCTTAAACATGGATATATTCTCCATTTGTGGGGGTAATTACCTGTTAGGACCTGCCAGCTGTGTGTTTTGCTTTAACTGAATCTCAGCTTTTATATCAGTTATTGTCAGTTCCGAACTTAAGCATGTTTGTGACTTTCCTTCATAAGTTTTGCACAGCTGCTGGTATCAGTTGTTGACCGTATCACAGCAACCAATAAGGTGCAAGGGAGACAAAATGACTTTTGCAGCAGCTTTGGAAATTTTTGCTGGACTTTTATCTTTTTGTTTACCCCCCCAGGATTGTGCTGAACATGAAGCAATGCTGCATTCCTTTCTTTTGTCACATATGTAGTTCCTTGTATCCAAAATGTATGGTACTCAAGTCCTAGAGTTTGGTTTGTGTCCCAGCATGCCTTGCAGTTACTCCAGGGATCATTAGTGCAGGATAGGTATGATAGGTCTCCGATATTTCACACTTCAAAGAGGCAGAGTGATGTACTGTTTTTTTTCTTCCTAGGCTACTACTCAAACCTTGGCCAGCAGTCACATCATCAGGCACTTGAGACATGATTCAGGCTTACTAATGTGTTAAGTCTGTAAGCCAATGGGATTTTTTTTTTTACTAAGCGAGATTGTTACAAGAGTAAATTTTGTCCTGGGTCTGAAGTGGTGAGCATCACTATCAAATGGCGCTCTGAGGATGTTATCCCATCATAGACTTATGGGAAAACATTAGTATTTACTAAGGTTGCAGGTCTTCATAAAGTCGAGTGCATTGTTTTGGCTTCCACAAGTTTGGTGTTTTTCTTTTTCTCTGTGTTTTGGCTTGGTTTCCATTTTTAGTATATTCATGACAGAAACCTACTTGGTGAGTTTATAGTGATTGTATAGTAAGCCTTTCAGGCAATTGTACTGTGATGGTACTTTTAATTCTGAGGTAGAGCCCCAGAAAGTTTTTTTGAAAATGTTAGTTAAGCTGTTATGAAATCGGGTAATAGCAATTTTTGAGAGAGGTCAGCAGAAGGGTGATCAGCATGTAAACCGCAAAGAATTTTATGGAAAACCTATACTCCTTTGTGCAGTATATTGCTTCTTAGTAAAGATGTCTGTCTTGAGGAGCAACTCTGTGGCCCTGCAGCTGCAGGTAACTGTTGGTAGATCGAGTGGATAATTCCGCAGTTAGCCTTTTAACAGTATGGGAGATGAGTGAGCTTCTTTCCTCATTGCTGGAGAAGTCAAAGTTAGTTTTTATTTCAAAGAGTACTAGTATTTATTTGATAGCTTTGACCTTGCAGCTGATGTGTTGCAAGTATGGGTATTAAGTAACCTCAGTGAGTAAATGGGAAACATGTTTGGTGAATCACCTTAAGGTGCAAGACAGTATTGTTTTTTTTTCATGTTTTCTGTGTGTGTGTGTGTGTGTGTGTGTGTGTGTGTGTGTGTGTGTGTGTGTGTGTGTGTGTGTGTGTGTGTGTGGGCATTGCTAGATTGGAGACTCCCCAGCATTGTGACCTGAGGAGAGGAATCTGAAATGTAGGGATTAGGCACCCTTTAAGACACCGTTTCTGTATGGCTTTGGAGTGGTTAGAGTAGGTGCTGGGAAAATATTTTTTTATATTTAATGTGAACGCCATCATACTGTTTCAGGAATGGAGCAATGTGCCATCTGTTGCAGGCATCAAAAAAGGTTTCAAAACCACACGGCAGATAAACCAGTCCAAAACAACAGCCACAGACAAAGATGAAAAAAGCAAATTCTTTTAATCACTTCTACCGCCTAGGCAAACATCGCCTTCAAGGTTTGTCTGTACCTTTCAGGAATGCGAAATACGTTCTGACCCTGAGCTAGATAACTTTCAGCAATTTAGCACAGCTGAGCTAGTGTTGAAACTTTTTTAATGATAAACCAAAGGTGTTAAGGGCCAGTGTAAAGTTCATTGAGGGCAAAGGAGACCAGTATGAATGTTCACTTGTGCATATCAGCATTACAAAAAAAAAAAAAAAAAAAAAAGTTTTGAACCAACTGTGTATATTTGCTAGGAGGAAATATGTTTTCGCTGCTTGCTTTCAGTTTTTATTTTGCCTGTATCCATGATAAGTCACTCAATAACTGAGTTAAAATTAATTTTCATTACATCTGCAAACAAATTTACAGCATTTCATTTTGCACACAGCTTCATTTCTGTTTACATGAGTCTTTGTCCAGAATCTGGCCTAAACTGATCTGTGGAAGTAGTTAAAGCAAACGTTAACAAATTGATATGCAGAAATTCTCCAACACTTAAAGATGTTGTGCCTTTCGGCTTTTCCCGGCTAGGGGTTGCCACAGCGGAACTCTGGTCCGCTAATGATTGGCAGTTGTTTTTTACGTGCTGAGTTGCTAGCCCTGATGCACAACCTTCAACGAAGGTACGCCCATTCATGTATGTCTCCACGCAGAAGACGCTGTAGCTGAGAATCGAACCGGACAGCGTCTTACTGTGAGGCGACAACGCTACCGCAGCACCACCACCACCGAGGATTTCCAACACTTAAGGATGTAAACCAGCAAAAATGTATCTTAATGCATAGTAAAGCAGTTCAGGTGTTAGAAGTGCCTGGATAATTCGTATTTGGCATAGGCATTGTTTTTCTCAATGACATGAGGCGGTTTATATGTTTAACCAGTGTAGGGGGATTGGTTTTGCATAAACCTCTTTCCTTTAATTATTGAGAACATTTAAAAGTTTGCATACATTTTTGTTGCTTTTAAAACCTTATAGTTGACACTGATTTATTGAATATCTTTCATAATAATACCGTACCAAGAAATGTAAGAAGGTAGATGTCCTTCAAGAATGCAACTGCAGTCATAACATGTGGGTTGTCCTGCCTCAGGCAGCCCTCGGTTGGCCGGATTCCAAAGTCTGGGTCCGACGTCGGCTGATGTCGCATTTCTCTCCGACGTCAGAGCGGCTGGAGTACATAAGCATCAGCCGACGCCATTTTCTTCAGTCTTTCTTGCTGCGCGGTGCCCGAAGCAGAAGCAGTTCGCAAGTGCCGGTCGGTCAGCTCCTGTATTCTACGATACCGAAGTCATCAAAAAAGCTAAGTACCCCGTTGGGGACCTTTTCTTGCCTCAGCCGATGTCAGAAATTACTGAAAAAGTTAACAATTGTCTTTTTTGTGGTAAACAAATACCTCATAAGGATTTCCACTCTTACTGCCTCCCTTGCCTGGGCCCAGACCACGACGTCTCGGCCTGTGTAGCCTGTGCTCGCTTCAACAAGCACACTCTCAGGCGCCGGGCGGAGTTCGCTGAAGATTTTTTCGGCGATAAATTTGCCTACACCATGCCGTCGATCTTCCAACATTGCAAACTCCCAAAAAGCGTAAAGACCGGGACAGACATCCTCGGCCCGCGTCTACCACCGACTCCACGCCAAAACCTAGCGCGAGTGCTCCGGTTCCCTCTCAGACTGTCTTTCCACCGCTCCGAACCGAAGACACCGCATTACCGATGACTCCGATTCCAGACATTACTCCGACGCCAGTTATAGACTTTCCTCCGGATACCGAAACAGAGGAAATGCCCGAGATCATTGCTGTAGACAAGGTCACTCCTGCACGTGGAGCTGCCAGGCCTCCTATGGCCATGTCTATTAAGGCCTACACTAGGGCTAAGGCAGCCAGCAAAACAAAGCATATTACTTCTAAATCCTTACCTCAGCCGACTCCGGAGACACAAATTATGTCCATGGCTGCTGATTTAATTTCCATGATTAGAGGTTCACAGGCCCATCCTGAGAGAGCATCCCAGCCTCCTCCTGATAAAAGGCCCCGGGTTGAACCCTCAGACCCTACTCCTTCAGATGAAGACTCTGAGGGCTCTGTCCACTCTGATAGCCAGGAAGAGCTCTTCCAGACCTATGAGGACTCGGATGCAGAAGATTCCATCCCTTCGGCCTCCCCTCCTGAGGATATTTCTTTTGGGGAAGTTCTGCACACCATGAGGGAACATTTCAAGTGGCAGGGTTAGGAATATTCTGATTCTAGGAAACGCCTTAGGACTTTCCTTAAGAAGCCTCAGCACAGGCCCTTAGCTATTCCTCCTGTACTTGATGTTCTGGATGATTTGTATTCTGACTCTAGTGCTACCCCTGATTCTCTTCCTCCTGCTCCAGCCAAGCCAGACAGGTATTGCAGGGTCCCAGAAACTCATTCCCATTTATTCAGGGCCCATACTGCTGATTTGGAAACTATTTCACAGGGGCCTAAAGGAGTTTCAGCCTCCACCTCAAAAAATCCTTTGCCCTCCAACAGGGAAGCAAGGTCATTAGAGAGATTGGGCAAAAAAGTTTACACATCCACTACCTTATCTATGAGAGCTTTTAAATTGCCTTTTTCATGTGTTACAATATCAGGATCATCTCTTAGAAGATTTACAAAAAAAATTAGCTTCTCCTGATCCTTTAGACAGGAAGACTTTGCAGGAAGCTGTACATAACACTCAGCAAGTAAGCAATCACTTCCTGCAGTGTGGATATGATGCACTGGAAGCTTCATGTAGGGCAGCTATGACAGGGGCAGTGATTCGTAGACATGCTTGGTTAAAAGATCATGTAAAAGCAAAACTTCTGGATGCACCTTTGGAAAAGAACAAGCTTTTTGGTGCAAATGCTAAGGATGTGTTAAAGACCATCGAAGAAAAAGCAAAATCAGTTCAGACTGTGAAAGATTTCCTCCAGGTCCAACCCCCCAGATTCAGTAGGAATTGGCCTTCAAAAAACTGGTCCTTTCCTAATCCAGAAAAGTTTCAAAGGGGTAAGAACAGACGTGGCCGAGGAAGAGGCCAATACAGAGGCCCTTACAGGGGCGACAATGGCAGCCAGGAAACCAAAGAAGTGGCGAGGGGTTTCACCTGCCCAACAACCACAAACTCAATGACTTTCCTCTACTACCGCCTACCAGGGAACAACTAGAAGCTCCCTTGGGCGGGAAATTATCTCTGTTTGCAGAAAACTGGCACAGACTGACAAAGGACAAATGGATTTTGGACATTATAGACCCGAGGGTACAGGTTTCATTTTCATACCTTACCAAGAAAACAAGGCATGCCAAACCTACCACAAAATCAAAGGGCAGAGGCTATCAAGCAAATCACTCTGCTGACTCGAATGAAAGCAATAGAAAGAGTTCCACAACAAGAACAAGGGTTTTACTCAAGACTGTTCCTTGTTCCAAGAAAAGAATCTCAATGGAGACCAGTACTGGACTTGTCCGCATTAAACACCTTTCTCATAGTACCAAAGTTCAAAATGCTGACTCTACAGCAACTCCTTCCCATGCTGGGCAAGGAATCGTGGCTGATTACTCTGGACCTCAAGGAGGCATACCTGCATGTCCCTATCAGACACAGCTGCAGAAGATACCTCAGATTTTTTGCAGGGCCAGAGCATTATCAATTCTCAGCATTGCCATTTGGCTTATCTACTGCGCCCAGAGTATTTACAAAATGCCTGGCTTCAGTAATTGCTCATTGCAGGCTCCAGGGTATACAAATTTACCCGTACCTGGACGACTGCCTCATACAAGCGGACGACAAATTGATGTTGACAAAAAACCTGGATTATGTCATATGATTACTCCAAGCTCTGGGATACACAGTCAACTTCCAAAAGTCAAGACTGCAGCCATCCCAGCAAATAATCTTCTTAGGAGCCAAACTAGACACAGCCTCTCAGATGGCTTACCTGACAGAAGACAAGCAAGAGAAGTTAACTCATTACTTCAAAGGTTTAGCAAAACTCACCCAGATGACTGCAAGGAGATTCCTACAGGCCCTGGGTTACATGGCATCTTGCATTCTACTGGTTCCATTAGCAAAACTACACATGAGAAAGCTTCAATGGTACCTAAAAAGCATTTGGTCTCAACACAGCAACAACTTGGAGACAATCATACCACTCATTCCATGCTTACAAAAGGAATTCCTATGGTGGGCCTCGGTGTGCCAGGAAAACACAGGTATGTCATTCAAAAAACCACAGATAACACAGACCATGACTACAGACACCTCAGACCTTGGATGGGGGGCGCACATGGAAGGCAGGTGTATACAAGGACAATGGTCTCCAAAGGAAACACATCTGCATATAAACCAAAAGGAAATGCTGGCATCGAGGCTTTTCAACACCAACTCCAGCAAGGCCATTTAATGATACGGACAGACAACACCACTGTGATGTGGTACATAAACAAGCAGGGGGCACCCACTCTTACCCCCTTTGCAGACTGACAATGCAGCTTTGGGAGAAATCACTGAGCCTAAACATCCAGTTACAATCCCAGTTTGTTCCAGGAAAAGACAATGTGTTGGCGGACAGCCTAAGCAGGAATTTCACAGATCCACACGAGTGGAGGTTACATCCGAAGGCCTTCAGACAACTCACTTCGACATGGGGCAAGCCAGAAGTGGACCTGTTTGCCTCTCACCTCAACCATCTTCTACCAAAATTTTGCACAAGGACATACCATCCAAAAGCTTGGAAAATAGATGCCCTCTCATTCAACTGGAACTTCCTAACAATCTATGCATTCCCACCTCTGCCACTGATGACCTCAGTATTACTAAAGATCAAAGCAGAGAAGCCCAAGGGAATCATAATAGCTCCGGATTGGCCAAGACAACACTGGTACCCACTACTACGGAGCATATGTCACACCAGGAGGTGGGCCCTCCCTCAGTGGCCTCTACTTTTGACTCAACACAATTTCAAAACACTGCATCCAAATCTTCTGACACTGCAGCTAACAGCCTGGGAGATCCCATAAATAACTTCAGCTTATCTCTCTCCAAGGAAGTTCAGCGGATACTAACAGAGGCTCGAAGACCATCCACCAGAAAGGTTTACTTAGCAAAGTGGAAAAGATTCAGCAATTGGAACACCAGCAAGGGACATGATGCATCATTGCTGAACATCCCACTTATCTTGGAATATTTGGCAGATATGTTAAAGAACGGCCTCTCATATTCTTCCATAAAGATGCATGCATCTGCTATTTCAGCTAGATACAACACTGATCCTCCTGTTTTCTCTCACCCCTTACTAAGACAATTCCTGAGGGGAATCGAGAACATTAAGCCGCCAAGAAAGGCCCCAGTGCCAGCCTGGGGCCTCAATTTTGTCTTATAAAAACTGACTCTCCCTCCTTTTGAGCCAGCAGCTTCAGTTGACTTGCAATTTCTCTCATGGAAGACAGCTTTCCTGTTGGCAATTACCTCAGCAAGAAGGGTTTCGGAGCTACAGGCCCTAATGGCAATACCACCCTTTATTATTTTCCACAGAGACAGGGTTTCATTAAGGACCAACCCTACTTTTATGCCAAAGGTGGTATCTAGGGTTTCTCTAAATCAAGCCATTCATCTGCCTGCTTTCTTCCCCAATCCTGAGAATAAGGGGGAAAGACTTTTGCATACCTTGGACATTCACAGACAACTTCGATACTTCCTGGACAGAACCAAGGCCAGTAGGAAGTCTGAACAACTTTTTGTAGCTTACGCCCTTGCAGTCCAAGGAAAAGCAATTTCAAAACAGACTATTTCTAAATGGATTGGACATTGCATCAGATTCTGTTATTCCTTTCATGGAAAGACTGTTCCAGCCAATGTCAGACCACATTCCACCAGAGCTACAGCCACCTCTACAGCATTTTTAAGAGGGGTGCCTACCAAGGACATTCTAGAAGCTGCTACATGGAGCTCCGTGCATACATTCTCCAAACACTACAATCTCCCTCTATATTCCAGATCCAGAGCAGGCTTTGCTTCGGCAGTCCTGCAGGGTTTGATTGCCACACCATCTCTTTCCTAGAGCATACCTCCTCCCCCAGCTAAGCTATGGTATTCTACCCACATGTTATGACTGCAGTTGCATTCTTGAAGGACATAGTACAGTTTTGTACCTACCATAAATGTAGATGTCCGATAGACATGCAACTGCAGTCGGATTTTCCCTCCATACCCCTCTATGCCTAGGGTCCACTCCTATCCCTGTTACTCTTAGCTGGGGATATCTGTTATGGTGTATTTGTTTGGAATCCTGTTTTTGTCTTCCAATTTGATTACAGCCTTCCTTGGAGGGCACCTGGCATCTGGGGCAAGAAACACTGAAGAAAATGGCGTCGGCTGATGCTTATGTACTCCAGCCGCTCTGACGTCGGAGAGAAATGCGACATCAGCCGACGTCGGACCCAGACTTTGGAATCCGGCCGACCGAGGGCTGCCTGAGGCAGGACAACCCACATGTTATGACTGCAGTTGCATGTCTATCGGACATTTACATTTATGGTAGGTACAAAACTGTACTTTTTTTTAAATAGTATTCTTTTAGGATTGGAACATGTCTGCAATGCTGCTTTGTTTTATGCTATAGAAAATGTGTAATTGTTTTAGTAAGTGCAAGAAAGATAGCAGCTAATTTATGAAATGTTTATGGAGTGTTGTATAACAAGATAATGGGATATTGTAGAAATGTGAACAAATGAAAATTGTAGCAAATATAAGTTAAAATAAATTTTTATTTATCTTTCTTTAGGTCCAACTTGAAGCCAAGAAAACTTTGCTCAGTGCCATCATTTAACAGAACAGCAGACATGGTACGGATTTTATTTTTAGTGTGAATATGTGCATGTATTTGTCCGTAACTGTACAGATGTTTTGTACTGTGATTAAGAAGCTTGGGTTACTCCCACTATTCTGTTAGTGTGCTTTATCAAAGTCACAGGTTCCTCCTCCTTTCCTCCATCCTCATTGGTTGAAAACCATGTACCCTAATAATGCTTTGGAGTTTCCCAAAAGGTGCTGAATATTGTTAAGTTGAGACCATCGCACTTGGACCAGTTTTATTATTGAGGGGCATGTGTTTGGGGTCTGTTGTTAGCCATTGGTCTACTGTGGTACACTTTAAGCTCCACAATTTCCTTCTTGCCCTTTTCTTATAAAATATCTTGTTTGTTCTTATGAGTATCTGAAGTAACTCTTTCAGTACTAGAGATGGTCTTCAGCAAGATAAATTTTGTTTTGCTAACCTTGTGTGCCCCACTTCCTGCTCAGAGTCTCCAAAGATAGTGTACCTTTCCTGTGGGTAATGAATGCAGGTCATATGTTGAACAAGGTACTGTCACAGACCTCACAAAGCTCTCTTTTTTTGTGTATCATGTGCTGTCTTTTCTCACTTTAGTTGTAATTTTTTGTAGTTGCTATTGATTCGTTTTGTTGGCAAAATCAGTTGCGTAGAGTCTTGTGTTAAATGGTCCTATTTTGTTTTTCACAAGTTATTTTCTTTAAAGTCTGTCAAATGATTGCATTATGTTTGTTTTTCGGCTTTTCCCGGTAAGGGGTCGCCACAGCGGAGCTCCGGTCTGCTAATGATTGGCAGTAGATTTTTACGAAACGCCGAGGTGCCAGCTCGACGCATTTACGCACTCGTCTTTTGAACGCTACCCAACAGTGGGGAGGACATGCAGATTCCATATACAAGGCACTCCCAAGTTCAGCCAAGAATCGAACGGAAGAACCTCTTGCTGTGAGGTAACAACGCTACCGCCGTACCACCGCGGCATATGACATTGATGATTGAAAATAAGTGTGGCTGTAGTTGATGCATCATGCCTGAAGATTTCTGTACAAGGCTTATTTTTTTAGGCCCAATGCACAAGTAGAACAGTGTGAACATTGTAAAAAAAAAAAAAAGGAAAAAAATAGCAAGGAACAGTCTTAACAAGACTAAGGACTCTTAGTTTGTACCCATCAGAAGAACTTTCAAAAACCTGTAAAAGGACAGTCTCGAAGTATTTTTCTAAACATACAGAACCAGCTAAGTTAGAGAAAATGAAAGAGTTCATGCAAAGTAGAGCTTAGAATGTCCACAAAAGTGAAATCCTGCACATCTGTACTGTGGTAGTTCAAAACCTTCCTCTTAAACATTTGTGAGGGATTATCATCTTTCAAAGTCAAAATCATCAGAGAAAAGTGCCCAAACAAGTCCGACCACAACGTAATAAAATAAAGCACCATGGAAGGGCCAAAGATAAAGTTTATTATCCACACTGGAACTTTTTAATTGAAATCACACCACAACATAAACGCCTTAACTTTATCACTGCATTTTCATCTGTAACTCTTCAGATGCATAAGTCAAATTAATGAAAACTATGCCTTGTATAAAACTAGCAATAGAATGACCACCAATGGTTTTACATGGCCAAGTAATCTATTAATTAGCATTAAAACGAATAATCTTAGAATAAAAAAAACTTAAATAAATAAATAAAAAGTTAAAAACATTCACATAAATAGACCAAATTAAAAGTGCATTATAGTTGGTCAGAAAAAAACTGTTAAGTAGGCCTATTAAATAAATATCAAATGTTTCCTCACAGCCTTTGAATAAAATTTCCTGGAAAACACCACCATCTCCTGGCTAAACCTTAAATAATATAATGTCTAAATTCTCTTCTGTAATATACGGACCATTATAAACCAGTTAATAAATAAAGTTATTATAAATACTAATATTGATTTAAAATAATGAAAAGAACCTTAAAGAATGTTTTATATGAGATTGCTTAAAAGGAATGTATAAAATCAGATGTTCTTCATCTCACATTGCTGCAGTCATAACCTGTGGGTAGTCCGCTGTCCTCGGTCGGCCCGAATACCAAAGTGTTAGGCTGGCGTCGGTCATGGTCGCTTAGATCTGACATCAGTACGCCGTGGTACTAAAGCGCATGACAGACGTCATATCCTCAGTCTTTCTTGCCGCATGGTCCGAAGCAGAAGCAGCGTTTGCAAGTGCCGCTCAAGGCCCTGAAATTTTCGTATTCTGAGTTTCAGACCGAAGACCAAGTTGGGCTAAGTACCCCGTTGGGGAATATTTTTGTCTTTTCTTGCCTCAGTTACATCCGGATGTCAGAAAAAGTGAATAATTGTATTTCTTGTGGGAAACAGATACCTCATAGGGATTACCACTCTCTTTGTATTCCTTGTTTGGGGCCTGAGCACGGCGTGGTGTCGCTTTTGTGCTAAATTTAATAAGCGCACTATTAAGCGTAGGTTAGATTGTGCTAGGCTTGTCTTCGGTAAGCGGTGTAATTATAATATGCCATCGGATCCTCCGACGCCCGCTACCGCGAAGAAGCGCAAGGAGAAATCTTTGAAATCCAGGCAGGATGAGTCGTCCGTTCCGGACAACGGTTCTTTAGAGACCACGGTGGAGTCTGTGGATCCGGCCGAGGTTTCAGTTGAGTCTCAGGGGGAACCTTTAGTTTTGCAAGATGTGGCCCTTCAGGAGTCAGGTCAGGCTGAGAGGACCTCTCAGGTTGCTGTGCTACCTTCTTTGCATAAGGTGGTTAGGCCTTCTCCCTCTGTTTCTAAGGTACCTTCAAAGGCCAGGCCTGGTTTGTCTTCCTCTGGCGTCAGTCCTAGTTCTGCAGGTTCTGTGCCTAAAAAACACATGCTTAAAATGGCAGAAGATTTAATTACCTTGATTAGAGGTTCTATGCCCCCTCCAGATAAGAGGTCTAGGGTGGAGCCAGAGGTGGAAGGATTGGAACATTCTTCAGATTATTCAGAGTCTTCGGCTGAAGACATTCAGGATTTTCCCCCTTATTCTGATTCTGACGCAGAGGATTCTAGTCCCTCTGCTTCCTCCAGAGGATTTTTCTTTTTCAGAAACCCTGCATTCTATGAGGGAGCATTTTAAATGGGAAGGTCAGATTTCAGATTCCCGAAAGAGGCTTAGGGAATTCTTGTTTTTACCACAACATAGGCCCTTGGCTATACCTCCGGTCTTAGATGTTTTACAGGATGTTTTCTCTGAGGCTTCACTTAATCCAGACTCTTTGCCTCCTGCCCCAGTTAAGCCAGACAGGTATTACAGGGTGCCAGAGGCTCATAAATATTTGTATAAGAGCCCTAGGGCGGACCCTGAAACTATTAGCCAGGGACCTAAGGGTGTCAGGGCTTCTGTTGTAAAGAATCCAGTTCCTATGGATAAGGACTCTACAGCTCTGGATAGGTGGGGTAAAAAAGTGTATACCTCTTCACTCTTGCAATGAGGGCTTTAAATTGCCAGTTTCATATGCTGAAATACCAGAATTTTCTTCTTAGTCAATTGAAATCTAAGGTGGATGCTTTAGCAGAAGACATAGAGTGTAAAGAATTACAGGATTTGGTTCATGCCTCTGATCAGGTGGGTAAGCATTCCTTGCAGTGTGGTTTTGATGCTTTGCAGGCCTCTTCTAGGGTGGCTGCCACTGGATCAGTTATTCGTAGGCACGCTTGGCTTAAGGATCAGAACTTGTCAGAGCATGTTAAAGCTCGAATTTTGGATGCTCCCCTTCAGTCTGAAGTTTTGTTTGGTTCTCCTGTGGAGTCAGTCTTGAAGAAAATGGAGGACAAAGCTAAGTCTATGCAGACTGTTAAAGATTTCTTACAGGTGCAGCCCCCTAAGTTTAGCAGAAATTGGCCTACTAAGGGATGGGCTTACCCTTCTTCTGATTTACAGTCTAGGGGCAGATCTAGACGTGGTAGGGGCAGAGCTCATGCACAGGGTTCTTTTAGGCCTAGGACGTGGAGTTCCCTGCAGTCTACTGGTGAGGGCAGGGGCCAGTCCTTTCATAAACAGACCCAATGACCTGCATCTTCAGCTGCCCGATCCTTCTTGTCTGGCAGCTCCTCTAGGGGGAAAGTTGGCACTTTTCAGGCAAAATTGGCTTTTAGTCACCCAGGACAAATGGGTGTTGGACATTATAAACCGAGGCTACAAGTTTTATTTACACACATTGCCCCCTGTCAAAGGCATGCCAGACGTTCCTCCTCAGCAAAAGGCAGAGGCTCACAAACAGATTTCTTTACTTCTTCAAATGGGAGCTATCCAGCAGGTGCCTCCATTAGAGGTGGGCCTAGGATTTTATTCTCGCCTGTTTCTTGTACCAAAGAAGGGAGACACTTGGAGGCCAATTCTGGATTTGTCTATTCTCAACACATACCTGGACATTCCAAAATTCAAAATGTTGACTTTGCAACAACTTCTACCTATGCTAGGCAAAGATCACTGGATGGTAACTCTGGATCTCAAGGAGGCTTATCTTCATATTCCTATCAGGCCAAGCTGCAGGAGATTCCTGCGTTTTCGGGCAGGGAGTTTACATTATCAGTTCTCTGCATTGCCCTTTGGCTTATCTACTGCGCCCAGGGTATTTTACAAAGGTTCTGGCTCCGGTGATAGCCTTCTTCAGGTTAAGAGGAATACAAATTTATCCTTACTTGGACGATTGCCTGATTCTTGCTCAAGACAAAGACAAGCTTCTTCACCATCTTCAGTATGTTATGGCAGTGTTAAGGTGCCTAGGGTATTCTGTGAACGAAATAAAGTCCAGTCTAGTACCCTCTCAGGACATGTGCTTTCTGGGTGTGAGACTGAATACAGCCTCTCAGATGGCGTTTTTGGCCCCGGACAAGCAAAGAAATCTTTCCCTTTACTTCCAACAATTGTCTCACCTGTCCAGGCTGACTGCAAGGACAGTCCTTCAAGCCTTGGGGTTCATGGCATCTTGTATTCTGGTACTTCCCAATGCCAAACTGCATATGAGGAAGTTACAATGGTATCTCAAGAGTGTATGGACTCAACACTGCCACGATTTGGACACTGTCATTCAGATAATACCTTGCATTCAAAAGGAATTTTTGTGGTGGGCTCAGGAATGTCACCTAAACAAGGGACTCTCTGTGACCCACCCAGAGGCGAGTCAGATCTTAACGACAGATGCCTCGGACAAGGCTTGGGGAGCACACCTCAATGGAAAATGGGTTCAAGACACGTGGCCTGCCAGACTTCAACATTTGCATATCAAACATGAAGGAGAATTTTTTAGGCCCCGGTTTCCCCCAAATTTGCATTGGAAAAAAAAGGGGGCCCCCCCTTCCCAAAAAGGAATCTTAAACTAAAAAAAGACACTCCATCAGACACAGACATCCTCCAGAAAGGTCTCATAGAAATGGATAACTGGTGCCAGAGCCATGGCCTTTGAGCTAAAATGCCAAAAATGTATAGTCATACCCTTTGGGAAAAACAAGGTAATCTCCCTAATTACCACATAGGTGGTAATCCATTAAACACAGAAGAAGTTATCAGGGACCTGGGGACCCAAGTTGACAGTAACCTCTTTTGACACTCACATTGCCAAAGTGGTTAGGAAGACCTTCTACATTGCCCACCTGATCATGAAGGATTCACATCCAGGTCAGGAGAGGTCATTGTACCCTGTACTCTTCACTTATCAGGACCAATGATTGAGTACAACGCCCCATCTCGGAATGTACCTTACCCGACACCTGCAGCAGTTGAAAGACCCCAAAAGTTCCTCACCAAAAGGATAAAGGGGCTCAAACATATGGTCATATGATGCCCGACTGAAGAAACCCAGCTCTATTCAGTCAGACACCGCCTGCTCAGAGGTGATCTGTGCCTGACATACAAGGCCATGTCCAACCCGGAATTAATGGACATGCTCCACCTCAAAAAATCCAAGTCCACCAGAGCCACGAGAGCAAGAGACTTAAACCTCAACACGGATATAAATAGAACACGGATATAAATAGGACGTGCTGGAGGGACAGATTCATCACCCAGAGACTCCCTACACTATGGAACAGAATCCCAGTCCATGTGAGGCAGAGCCCCTCACTGACTCTGTTCAAGAGAAATCTTGACGAGTGGATGGGAGGATCGTAGGTTTACCCCGGGAATCATCTCTGTGTCACTGCTGGACAGAGGCACAGCAAACTAATGGGTATAGTATTCTCATCCTAAGGGGTGGTGAAAGCCACACACACTCTGGCTAGGCTTATAAATGCCCTAGGGCAGATAGCCTAGTATGAACCTATGAACCTATAATAAATACCGTACCAAAAAATGTAAGAAGGTAGTGTTTTTAAATAGTATTCTTTTAGGATTGGAACATGTCTGCAATGCCGCTTTGTTTTATGCTATAGAAAATGTGTAATTGTTTTAGTAAGTGCAAGAAAGATAGCAGCTAATTTATGAAATCTTTGTGGAGTGTGTTGTATAACAAGATAATGGGACATTGTAGAAATGTGAACAAATGAAAATTGTAGCAAATATAAGTTAAAATAAATTTTTATTTATCTTTCTTTAGGTCCAGCTTGAAGCCAAGAAAACTTTGCTCAGTGCCATCATTTAACAGAACAGCAGACATGGTACGGATTTTATTTTTAGTGTGCATATGTGCATGTATTTGTCCGTAACTGTACAGATGTTTTGTACTGTGATTAAGAAGCTTGGGTTACTCCCACTATTCTGTTAGTGTGCTTTATCAAAGTCACAGGTTCCTCCTCCTTTCCTCCATCCTCATTGGTTGAAAACCATGTACCCTAATAATGCTTTGAGTTTCCTGTGTTAAAGGTGCTGAATATTGTTAAGTTGAGACCATCGCACTTGGACCAGTTTTATTATTGAGGGGCATGTGTTTGGGGTCTGTTAGCCATTGGTCTACTGTGGTACACTTTAAGCTCCACAATTTCCTTCTTGCCCTTTGCTTATAAAATATCTTGTTTGTTCTTATGAGTATCTGAAGTAACTCTTTCAGTACTAGAGATGGTCTTCAGCAAGGTAAATTTTGTTTTGCTAACCTTGTGTGCCCCACTTCCTGCTCAGAGTCTCCAAAGATAGTGTACCTTTCCTGTGGGTAATGAATGCAGGTCATATGTTGAACAAGGTACTGTCACAGACCTCACAAAGCTCTCTTTTTTTTGTGTATCATGTGCTGTCTTTTCTCACTTTAGTTGTAATTTTTTGCAGTTGCTATTGATTCGTTTTGTTGGCAAAATCAGTTGCTTAGAGTCTTGTGTTAAATGGTCCTATTTTGTTTTTCACAAGTTATTTTCTTTAAAGTCTGTCAAATGATTGCATTATGTTTGTTTTTCGGCTTTTCCTGGTAAGGGGTCGCCACAGCGGAGCTAATGATTGGCAGTAGATTTTTACGAAACGCCGAGGTGCCAGCTCGACGCATTTACGCACTCGTCTTTTGAACGCTACCCAACCGTGGGGAGGACATGCAGATTCCATATACAAGGCACTCCCAAGCTCAGCCAAGAATCGAACGGGAGAACCTCTTGCTGTGAGGTAACAACGCTACCGCCGTACCACCGTGGCATATGACACTGATGATTGAAAATAAGTGTGGCTGTAGTTGATGCATCATGCCTGAAGATTTCTGTACAAGGCTTATTTTTTTAGGCCCAATGCACAAGTAGAGTGTGAACATTGTAAAAAAAAAAAAAAAGGAAAAAAATAGCAAGGAACAGTCTTAACAAGACTAAGGACTCTTAGTTTGTACCCATCAGAAGAACTTTCAAAAACCTGTAAAAGGGCAGTCTCGAAGTATTTTTCTAAACATACAGAACCAGCTAAGTTAGAGAAAATGAAAGAGTTGATGCAAAGTAGAGCTTAGAATGTCCACAAAAGTGAAATCCTGCATATCCATACTGTGGTAGTTCAAAACCTTCCTCTTAAACATTTGTGAGGGATCTTCATCTTTCAAAGTCAAAATCATCAGAGAAAAGTGCCCAAACAAGTCCGACCACAACGTAATAAAATAAAGCACCAAGGAAGGGCCAATGATAGTTTATTATCCACACTGGAACTTTTTAATTTAAATCACACCACAACATAAACGCCTTAACTTTATCACTGCATTTTCATCTGTAACTCTTCAGATGCATAAGTCAAATTAATGAAAACTATGCCTTGTGTAAAACTAGCAATAGAATGACTACCAATGGTTTTACATGGCCAAGTAATCTATTAATTAGCATTAAAACGAATAATCTTAGAATAAAAAAACCTTAAATAAATAAATAAATAAATAAAAAGTTAAAAACATTCACATAAATAGACCAAATTAAAAGTACATTATCGTTGGTCAGAAAAAAACTGTTAAGTAGGCCTATTAGATAAATATCAAATGTTTCCTCACAGCCTTTGAATAAAATTTCCTGGAAAACACCACCATCTCCTGGCTAAACCTTAAATAATATAATGTCTAAATTCTCTTCTGTAATATACGGACTATTATAAACCAGTTAATAAATAAAGTTATTATAAATACTAATATTGATTTAAAATAATGAAAAGAACCTTAGAGAATGTTTTATATGAGATTGCTTAAAAGGAATGTATAAAATCAGTTTCTTGCTAATTTCTGTTGAACAAAACTACCACAATGATTTCATAATTTAGCTGCCCTCAACTTTAGTACTGGGGCCACGGAAATATTTTCTTTGGAAGCTGATAAGATACCAGACTTAGTTATTTGCCAATATAATTCTTTAATCTTCATCTTTTTGGTGATTTCCCCACACTCTTGACTATATTTCTGCAGTACCAACACTGGTAGATGCTTCTTAGATGCAGTTGTGGCAGACACCAACATCTGTGTCTTCATGTATGACATTCCACCATTGTAGAGCAGCCTCCTGTTTCAACTTCTAGAATGCCTTCCATATCGCAACATCCTACAGGCAGTTCTCCTCTCCTAAATGTTCTGGTCAGAAGTTTGTAATGCAATACTGACAAAGGTACTCTGCAGCGTCCATGAAGCTTGGTGCTACACTGGTACCTTACAGAGGCCAGCACACATCCACATTCATAATCAAGGTGCTTTGGTACTCAGAAGTAATCCTTGCATCAACATTCTGTTTGGTGTGCTCTTTCAGACCATGAGGTGAACAACATTCCAGTGTTCTGGTTCCTAGCTTCAGAGTGTGCCTTTAAACTCTAAATACCATGGGAGACTCATTTAATTAGCCAGTTACAGTAATGTCATCTCCAAAATGCAAATTCATTCATGTGTTTGAAGTCATTTAGATCATAGAGGAAGGATTTCACTTTTTTAATTCCTTCAAATATTTTGGGTTTCTAATACCATGACAAGAATGGGACCCCTTTCCGAAGTCAAAGTATGATTAAAGTTAATGAAATTTAGTATAGTTTCAATCTTTGATGTCATCCAGAAGTGCTCTTTGCAGCACTCGCAATGTACCCAGTAATGACTTCTTCCGTAATTCATCTGGAGTTATTTCTATTGGTAACATATCTAAGTACAATTGTAAATTCCTTTTTATAAGACCCGTTGCTCCTACTACTACTACTACTACTACTACTACTACTACTGGAACTATCTGGGTATCATCTGAAGTAGTTTACTTCATTTGGTCTTCAACATGTGGTTATGGATCTGTATCTGATCCGAGCCGGCAACTTTTGCTAGCATCTGCTCTGAGCTCCAAACTCCTCCCCTTACCCATAATGCACCTACACTGCCTTCCATCCCCAGATCTTGTTTGCCGCAATTTGCTTCACATTCTTCTGAGCTGCAGCTAGCAGTGGGTTATAAAACTTTGAGAGTAGAAAAATGTTCTCTTTTTCTTCAGATTAGTGCTAGTATAAGTCCCCTTTCTCCTCCCCTCTCTTGGAGCATCGACTGTTAGTGGTTTTAGGTAGTAGCTTGTTTCTGTGGTGTAGGTAGTAGCTTCCCCTCCCCCCCTCAGTGTTCTCTGTAGCGAGTGTGGTGAGTGGGGGTGTGTGTGTGTGTTGTAATTTAGAAAGATCTTGCCTGTTTTTTTTTCCCTGAGGCTATATTTCTGTTATGGCTGAAAAGCTTGTGTTCAAGCACTGCACAGAGTGTGGCCATAAGTTCTCCCCAGTGGATGGCCACACTCTTGTGTATTTTGTGCTTGGGTGTGGCCCACCCGAGTGTGGAATGTAGTGTTTGTGCGGGCTTCAACCCCCACGCCCTAAAGGATAGGAAGGCCAAGTTGGCCCTCAAAGGTCTTATTCCTCCTTCCGACTCTTTCCTCGTCTTCGACTTTGGTTGCAGTGGCTACTGTGGCCACCTCTCCCTCCTCTCTTCCTCTGGCTTTTCCACCCTCCCAGGCTGGGACTCAACCTCCTGTATCCGTTTGTGGCAGCGGAGCAGAAGAGAGGTAGAGAAAGGGAGAGAGAGTGGAAGACGAGGGAAAAGAGGTCCTCGGACCTCTCTCTCCCAGTAAAACTCCATGGACCCATAACTCCCCTCAGCTCCGATCTCAGAGGTTCTCCCCAGGGCCAGCGGAGGCACGTCCAGCCTCTCTGGCCTTGGTACCCCGACCCGCCAGGTCTGAGTCCATGGTCTCGTCATGGTTAACCCGCTTCTTTTCGGATTTGGATCTGGATAAGATGATGAGGCACACTATCCATACAGAGATCCTGATGGGGGTCTTGCTAGCCCTTCTGGAGGGGGGAGCTTGCTTCCTTTCTTTCAACCCATTTCTCCGGTCTGGCCTTCAGCTTCGGAGTACTCTGATCCGAGGTTGGCTTTGGTTAGGCGGTCAGCGCCGACTGTACCATTTCCTCGATGCCAACAGCTGCCTGGAGCATTTTGGATCTGACCAGCTCTGATCCGAGCCGCTCTCGGAGCCGGAGCTTGGGTGTCTGATCTGAAGGAAGTGGAACTTTTTTCATTGGCTTTGACTTTGTGGGGCCGGGTTACCTCCCTCGGAGCTCCGTCCACCTCTGGCCTGGCTCAGATTCTTGCGTCGGACCCGAGGAGACCAACCTCCTTATTGGTTTCCCAGGAGGTTCGCTCTCCTTCATTCGATGTGAAAGGGTCCTCTCCCTTGGATCGAGACCCCTGACCACCCCCTCGGATTCCTCCCAGACCCCCTCAGCTCTCTTTACAGTCCCCATTGTTTTACAAGAGGGACAGCCCATGCTCAAAGAGCCCCATACGGTTCCCCCCCGAGGAACAAATGGCTTACAAGAGCCCCCCCTCCGGAGAGACCCACCGGAGATGTGCCTCACAAACATCCATGCAAGAGGAGGCACTTGGACCCCCTCATGTCCCTCACTGAGGACACGGATTTGAATGATGGAGAGGGTTCCCCAAGATCACCTCCGGAGGAGGTCTCCTTTGGAGACATCCTGGAGATCCTGCGCCAGCAGGGAGGTTGATTTGTCCCCAAACCCTCTTCTGATGAGTCTGTGTTCCTGGAGGCTTTTGGCACGTGCCCGTTTACTTCCTGGGTGTCCCTTCCCGTGGATCCTTTGGTGGATTTGGTCACCTGGCAAGCATGAAAGTAACTGGACACCATGGAGTCTATCCCCAAGTGACCCAATAAAATCTTAATTTCCCCCCATTGATAGGTCATTGTGGAATAAGGGCTCCCCCGTGGATGCCATGGTGGTAGCAGCAGCCACTAAGAAGGAAGTTGCCCAGGAGAGTTCCTCAGTCCACCCTCCTGACAGAGTCATGGATGATGGACCACCTAGGGAAACGGGTGTACACTTCAGCTACCTTTTCAGTCAGGGCACTGAATTATTTGGCCCATGTCACTAGACTCCAACACGACCTAGTAAAGGAGCTGGAGAAGTCTCCCCCCCAAGTCCATGTCACAGGAGGGGAAGGCTTCGTTATCCATGAGGATGGCCACTCTAAACGCGGTATCAAACACGTCCATGCGACACCTCTCCCATGCTACGGAAGGAGTGTCTAGGGCAGCTGGGTCTGGCGTGTCCATGAGGTGTAATGCCTGGCTCAAGTTATGTCAATTTTCCAACCCTTCAAGCCGTCATTTGCCAATGCCCCTTATGACGGTTCTACACTTTCTTAGGTAAGACCGTCAAGGAGACATTAGTCCAGAGTGAGAAGGGCGGGAAGACACTGTCTGCAGTCTGAATCCATTTCTCTAACCCTCAAAGGTCCTTTTCTCGGAATCAGAGAGGGCAAAAGAAGATGTGGTTCTGGAAGTCTCAGTATTCCCGGGATACTCACAGCTCTTCTTCCCCCAGAGGCAGAGGGGGACAGAATGGACGCTGGCCCAGAGGCAGAGGGGGTCCTTGGAACTTCGGGTCTCGAACCTTTCTTGGACAGAGCCGGGCAGCAACTCTGAGGGGTTGCCCGACTGCTGTACTCTGGAAGCAGTCGAGGGACGATTGTCCTTGCATCCAGTGGCATGGGAGTCCATAACAACGGACTGCTGGGTGCTTCAAATCATATCCAGAGGGTACTCTATCCCTTTCCTGGGTTCCCCCATGTCTCCCAGACACCTCTCGGACATACCACTCACGCAAAGGGAGGCAGCAGCACAGGAAATTTTCCAAGCTACTAGTAAAACGAGCCATCAAAACCATCTCCCCCAGATCAGTCCGGATCGGCTTTCTACTCCAGGTTCTTTTTGGTGCCAAAAAATGGGGGACTTGAGACCCATTCTGGACCTCTCTACCCTGAACCTGTCAGTTGCCAAAGAGAAGTTCCGTATGGTCACATTACAGTCCATCATGCCGTACCTGCAAGAGAGTGACTGGATGTGCTAGTTAGACCTCCAGGATGCTTACTATCACATAAAAATTCACAGAAGCTCCAGGAGGTTCCTCCGCTTCCGGCTAGGAGTCGATCATTACCAGTTTCGAGCCCTACCCTTTGGTCTCACCACAGCCCCCAGGGTGTATACCACAGTGATGGTCGTAGCGGTTCACCTGAGGCTTCAGGGAATTCAAGTCTATCCTTACCTGGACTATTGGCTTCTCACTGCTCCCATCAGGCATCTACTTTCCCAAACCAGGGATTATTTCCTGAAACTTGACCTGTGTTTGGGGATCACAATCAACACATCCAAATATCTCCTAGACCCTGTACAGGTGATAGACTACATTTGTGCCAGGATAGACCCACTCCAGTGCAAAATATTCCTGACCTCATAGAGTTCAAAACCTGAGGATGCATGTCTCTCTGATGTACCATTCTCATCTTCCAATGGCGGAGTCAGTGTTGACGGCCCTAGGCTCAATGGCGGTGACCATAACTCTTCTCCTATGTGCTCAGTTACACATGAGGATTCTGCAGTGGACCCTAGCGGTGGAGTGGTCCCTGTTGGACCTGCCATTGACTTAGCCTGTTCAACTCAGTCGAGTGAGTCAGTCGTCCCTCATATGGTGGATGAGCTCTCTGCTCATTTTGGAGGGATGACCCTTTGTTCCAGCCCCGGCCCAAACCACAGTGACCACGGATGTCTCCCAACTCTGGTGTGGGGTGGCATTGTTTGGGCAGGACAGTCCAAGGCCTGTGGTCCCCAATAGAGACCAACTTGCATATAAATGTCCTAGAGATGAGGGCCGTCCTTCTAGCATTGCAGGCCCTTCATGCCTTTCTTCCTCTGGGGACTATCGCTATTCAGTCAGACATGTCAGTGGTCTGGTATATCAACAAACCAGGAGGGACCAAATCTTACCCCCCTTTGTCGCGAGCCCATGAGAGTGTGGGAATGGGCGATTTCCACCAGTCGCTTTCTCATCGCAGTGCACATTCCGGGATGGTCCAACATTCTAGCGGACAGGCTGTCAGACCAGTTTGATGTCTTACGAGTGGTGTCTAAATCTGTCAGTAGCGGAACAGATCTTCAGCTAGTGGGGTCAACCTCGCTGCGATCTTTTTGCATCTCCTTCCAATGCGAAGTACAGAAAGCTTTTTGCTCTGAACCCCCTGCTTGGGCAGTCCCCCAGATATGCTCTAGTTCATGCTTGGCCTCCCGGTCTTCTGTATGCTTACCCGCCAATACCTCTCATTCCGAGGTTTCTGCAGAAAGCTCGTCGACTGGGGAGCAAACTGATCCTCATTGCCCCATTCTGGCCTTACCAGATATGGTTTCCCTTCCTTTGGTCTCACCTTCTGGCTCCACCTTGGATCCTAGATACCATTCAAGATTTAATTTCACACCCTTCGGGGGGTGCCTCATCTGAGTCTGGACAGCTTGAAGCTCATGGCTTGGCTACTTCAGTTCCCGTAATTGCTAGGACTCCCAGACTTATCCTCCTTAGTTAGATCTATTTTGGTAGCTGCTCATAAGTCTTCGACCAGGAAGGTACATCACAGCAAGTGGAAAAGTTTTTCTTTCTGGGCCTCTCAAAGGAGTTTAGACCCTTTCACGGCCCCTATTTCCACCATTCTTGATTTTCTTGCTGATATTTTCCAGCATGGAGCTAGTTCTTCTACTGTCCAAGTTGGCTGCCATTTCTCATTTTCGTGTGAGTGAGAATTCTGCCTCCCTCCTTAGCATCTTCCAGACTGTGTAAAGCTTTTATCAAAGGCACCCTTTTGTTGCGTCCCCTGGTCAAAGATCCTGTTGCCCCATGGGACCTTACTATGGTTCTTCAAGCTTTGGTTGCTCTGCCTTTCGAGCCTGCCGCAACTGCAGATCTAAAATTTTTATCTTGGAAAACAGCTTTTTCTGGTGGTTATTACCTCTGCAAGAAGGGTTTCAGAATTACAGGCCTTGTCCATCAAAATTCCATACATGCTTTTTCACAAAGACCGAGTTTCCCTTCAAACCAATCCATCCTTTCTTCATAAGGTGACATCACCAGTCCAGTATCAGTCAGACTTAATTTGCCTGTGTTTTTTCCTAATTTTACGAACAAGATGGAATACGAACTCCACATGTTGGATGTTCATAGACAGTTACGATTCTATTTACACAGGACAAAAAATTTCCATAAATCTGATCAGTTGTTAGGTTTCCCAAAAAGGGTTTATAGAAGGAAACAATCTCCAAGGTCACTATAGCTAGATGGAATTCTTCATGCATTCTGCAGGTCTGTAAGGACAGAGGCATATCTCCTCCAGGTCAGGTAAAAGCTCATTCCACTAGGTCTATGGCTACGTCTGTGGCTTTTTGGTCTAGAGTGTCTTTGGATGACATTTGTTCTGCACTTACTAGGTCCTCATCTCCTACTTTTTTTTTCTCATTACAAATTGGATTTGACTTCCGGAAAGAGAGCATCCATTGGTTCTGTGGTGCTCCTGAATATCCTTCCACGAGGGCCTCCCAGGAGTTTAGTAGCTGGGGACTCTGTCCCACAGGTTGAAGACTAAATGAAGTAAACTACTTCAGATAAAGAAGTTATGTACTCACGATAACGTTCCATCTGAGTAGTTGTACTTCATTTGTCTTCAACCATCCCTCCCTCCTTCCCCCAGACCTTTGCGCATGATCAGCCTATGGGTTGCAGTATAGGTCACATGTAAATTTATCAGGTCGGGTCCTCAGTATAAGTTCAACAAACTCTATCTGGGGATGGAAGGCAGTGGAGGTGCATTATGGGTAAGGGGAGGAGTTTGGAGCTCTGAGCTGATGCTAGCAAAAGTTGCCGGCTTGGATCCGATATGGATCCGTAACTATTTTATGACTTTGTGTCTCTGTACGTAAGACACTGTAGTCACTGGGTGTAGCAATTTCAATAATCAAATGCTACTTTTGTCTTCTCATGGATTACTATGTCTGGTTTGCTTATATCTATGTTTTGAACTGTTGGTTATAGATGATCCCATGTGATTATAAACTTCATTTTCTATGATGCTTTGTGGCTCATGTTTCAATGCTTTTTCAGCTACTTCAGTATTGTAATATTTGCACAATCTCCAATGCAGCAGCCTTGCCACATTATACCTTTCAGTATACAGTCCTCCTGCCATCAGTATGTCACAGCCAGCAACAATATGTGCGACTGTTTCTAGTTCCCATTTTACAAAACCTACATTTGTCTTTCCCCCACATGTTCAATGGCCTTGGTAAGCCAATGTGTACATAGTCTGCTATCTTGGGCCGCAAATATTAACATTTTGTCTTTTGGTTTAAATGCACTTCTTAACCTGTCCTACGTCCGATCCTGATCAACATGAGGTTGTTCCAAGTGTTTTCTGTACTTGCAACTATATTTATGCATTTTCCACATTCTTGCCTTCTCATGTCTTCCTTCACCTTATATTCCTTCATTTGTTTTTTGACATATTCAGTTGCTGCCTTATTTTTATCTACTTCTGATTGGATTTTTATTCCAGCTTGACACCGATATGCTTCTGCTGAACTAAGCAGGGAAGTCATCTTAGACTATTCTCATGTTTCCAGACTTTCACTACATTTGGGTCTTGAGAGGTCAGCAGATATGTATGCAGTCCCACTGTTGCAGATCTGTACATGTAGTCATTTTCGAGGGTATACCTCCTTCAGAACGGAGAATATGTAGTCTTGGTGTGCACTGATTTTCTGTAAATCTTTTTATGAACATGAAGCATCCTTCTTGTTTTCCTATCCAGACTATCCACCACCTTTTGGGGTCACTGAGTCACTCCAAAAACTGTAAGTTAGACTGGAAGAGCACATTGGTTTATAGCTTGGACTTAGTTTCTAGATGTCAATGCTGTTTTTAGTATACATTTGTCTTCTAAAGTATTCCTTACTGAGTTTAATTCACATTTGTTCATGTTTTATTCTTGATTCTTCATCAGTTTCCAAATAATACTGCCTTTTGTTCAAGTTCGTGTTTTTTTCATGTCCAAAACTGATGTTTTCTTGGTACTGCAGCTTTCCTGCTTTAAAAGTTGCTTTTGCATATTTATCAAGACCAAATGACATTCTTAGATTATCTGAAAAAGTTTTGACCACTTGCAATTGTGCATTCAGTTCCTCATCTGACGAACTATACAAAATTAAATTATCTACAAAAAGAAGATACTTCTTTACACTTTGTTGTTTTCAGGGAGCCAAATTATATCCATGACCTAGTGTGTTAAGTAGACAGCTTAATGGGTTAAGGTCAAGACAAAAAGGCAGCAGTAACAGAGAGTCACCCTGGAATATCCATCTTTGAATTTTTATCCCTGGAATAATGATTTGTCCTTTGTCATGGCTTAACTGTGAAGTGGTTTGCCATGGTTTCATGGTCGCTGTAATGTAATCAGTCAGTGTAGAGTGCATCTCATACATTTTTAAGCGCACTCTTATCCACGAATGTGGGACACTATTGAATGCTTCTTTGTTCCTCCTATATTGAAGATATGATGATTTACTAAATTGAAGAAAACACACATCCTTGTAAGTGTCATGAATATGTTTGAAATCCAAACTGATACCACCAGTTGATTTGTAATTACACAAAGGGTGTGGTTTCACAATTGACACCACTGCTGAGAATTATTGCCCTTAAGAGCATTTGAAAAATGTGTACTGCTTATGGCTACTACCTCTTAATACGCTTTTAACTGAATAGATGCAAAGTGGAGTTGTACTCATTTTCTTTCCGGGATTTCATGACTTGTAACCACTGGCTTCCCAGAATTACCTCCCTACACCTTCAGGTCAGTGCGGTCTAACCTAGAGCAACTGAAACTGGATCAATGTAATTTTAAATCACTCACACGTGTACACACACACACGTGTACACACACAGTTTCCCAGGAGGAGCACTAATTATTTTCTAGTGCCATCTAATTCCCATTTTTATGGTGACACACTGTCGCCAGCTAGAACAACTTAGTACACAAAGAATGTAACTACTGTTAACTCCTAAAATAAGTTAAACATAATACAATCTTTTGGTTACTCACCTATTAAGCACAAGTTGCATCTCACTCCTAGAGTGACTCTGTGGTCAGCCACCATTTCCTGCATAGTTTTTAAGGCAAAGGGAGAAATGAAAAGTAGGTTGTCAGATCGTTTTTTATTCATCTTGCATACAGGCATTTACAGCTGTGGGCAATTTAGTCTCCAGTCCATCTTATTTACTCTATGGAATGTGGTAGGAAGCCATTGCACTTGTAGAAAACTCGCACAAACACAGAGGAGCGGGGTGGGGGCATGCAGACTGCACAGAAAGCAACCCTGCTGAGAATCAAACTAGGAAACCTCTTTACAGTTAATATGGTAAAACCATCCATTGCTCCACAGTAGCTATTACTACTTTATTTACTTACTGTTTGTTAATCACGTACATGGGTCGGTATGAAGACCCTTTTCAGATGCAACCTGAAAGTACAGAGTTACAAAGAGAACAGTGTGTACATTCACAGCAATAATAAGAAATTAAACAATATAAATACTGACAAAAGAAAACCAACAGTTTATCATAAATCTTTAGATGCAATCTGAAGAGAGAGACCACTGTATTTCAGAGATGCACAGATCATAAAGATAGGTTAAACCTATCTGCAGTATGTACAGTAGCAATATTAAGAGTTTAACATAAAGCACAGAGACTGACTGGCTTGCAGAGGTGTTTTATACTGGGTGATAGCAAATTTAAAGGTTAACCATTATGGCTGAAACATTTGCAAGCCCCCTTCATTGTGAAAGTGTTCAGAGAAGACCTTTCTGAACTCAGAGTGATTCAAGACCCATTGATTCAGATAGAAGTTTATTTCATAGGTTCATAGTTAGGTACTGGGCTATTGGCCCTAGGGCCTATATAAGCCTAGCCAAAAAAGGTACCCTGACTTTCGCCACCCAAGAAAATTATTTTCCTGTGCCCCTGTTGAGCAGAGCCACAGAAGTGATCCCTGGGGTGAATTGCCCATCTCCCATCCAATAATCAAGATTTTTCTTGAGTGCTAATGAGGAGCTTTGTTTTGATATAGATAGTTTGTTCCAGATTATGGGAAGTCTCTGGGACAGGAATCTATCCCTCCAGCGTGTTTATTTGTGACAATGTTTAGGTCCCTAGAGTGTGTAGCTCGAAGAGATTGGGATTTCTTTAAGTGGAGCATGTCCAACAGCTCTGGATTTGACATAGCTTTGTATGTTAGGCAGAGATCGCCTCTGACTAGGCGATATGCGACGGAGTAAAGCTTGAGTTTTTTGGACTGTCTGTGTAGGGCATCTGTATGAGGCCGGTAATCCTGTTTGTGTGGTATTTCTGCGGCCTTTCCAGTTGTAGATGTTTTGTGAGGTACATACCAAAAGGGGCGCTGTATTCTATAATGGGTCCTAATGAGTTACGAGTAGAGACAATGACCTCTTTTTTTTCCTGGATAAGAAACTTTTTTGTGATGAGGTGTGCCAGTTTCTGCGGCCTTTCCAGTTGTAGATGTTTTGTGAGGTACATACCAAAAGGGGCGCTGTATTCTATAATGGGTCTAATGAGTTACGAGTAGAGGGGAACAATGACCTCTTTTTCCTGGATAAGAAACTTTTTTGTGATGAGGTGTGCCACATAGGATTTCCTGACTGCTGTGGCGATGTGATTATCGAAGGAGAGACTACTGTCCACCTGTGTCCCAAGGTCTCTTATCACACTTTCGGTGTCATGTAGACTACCGCCTATATGGTAGTTCATGGGTACAGAGTTTTTACCAAAAGGGATGACAGTGCACTTTTTGGCATTGAGTTTGAGGCCATGGCTTTGACACCAGGCATCTGTCTCAGTGAGGCCCTTTTGTAGGCTGTCCACATCGTTAGGAGTTTCGATTATGGCTTCTAGTTCGCAGTCATCTGTGAACTTAGTTAATAAAGACCTTCTGTGTTAGCCTGTACTTCAGAGAAGTAGATACCAAGCAGGAAGGGACCCAGGACTGAACCCTGTGGTACTCTACTTGTTACTGGTCTGAAATTCACAGAAGCTCCAGGAGGTTCCTCCGCTTCCGGCTAGGAGTCGATCATTACCAGTTTCGAGCCCTGCCCTTTGGTCTCACCACAGCCCCCAGGGTGTATACCACAGTGATGGTCGTAGCGGTTCACCTGAGGCTTCAGGGAATTCAAGTCTATCCTTACCTGGACTATTGGCTTCTCACTGCTCCCACCAGGCATCTACTTTCCCAAACCAGGGATTATTTCCTGAAACTTGACCTGTGTTTGGGGATCACAATCAACACATCCAAATATCTCCTAGACCCTGTACAGGTGATAGACTACATTTGTGCCAGGATAGACACACTCCAGTGCAAAATATTCCTGACCTCATAGAGAGTTCAAAACCTGAGGATGCATGTCTCCCTGATGTACCATTCTCATCTTCCAATGGCGGAGTCGGTGTTGACGGCCCTAGGCTCAATGGCGGTGACCATAACTCTTCTCCTATGTGCTCAGTTACACATGAGGATTCTGCAGTGGACCCTAGCGGTGGAGTGGTCCCTGTTGGACCTGCCATTGACTTAGCCTGTTCAACTCAGTCGAGTGCGTCAGTCGTCCCTCATATGGTGGATGAGCTCTCTGCTCATTTTGGAGGGATGACCCTTTGTTCCAACCCCGGCCCAAACCACAGTGACCACGGATGTCTCCCAACTCTGGTGTGGGGGGGCATTGTTTGGGCAGGGCAGTCCAAGGCCTGTGGTCCTCAATAGAGACCAACTTGCATATAAATGTCCTAGAGATGAGGGCCGTCCTTCTAGCATTGCAGGCCCTTCATGCCTTTCTTCCTCTGGGGACTATCGCTATTCAGTCAGACAACATGCCAATGGTCTGGTATATCAACAAACCAGGAGGGACCAAATCTTACCCCCCCTTTGTCGCGAGCCCATGAGAGTGTGGGAATGGATGATTTCCACCAGTCGCTTTCTCATCGCAGTGCACATTCCGGGATGGTCCAACATTCTAGCGGACAGGCTGTCAGACCAGTTTGATGTCTTAAGAGTGGTGTCTAAATCTGTCAGTAGCGGAACAGATCTTCAGCTAGTGGGGTCAACCTCGCTGCGATCTTTTTGCATCTCCTTCCAATGCGAAGTACAGAAAGATTTTTGCTCTGAACCCCCTGCTTGGGCAGTCCCCCAGAGATGCTCTAGTTCATGCTTGGCCTCCCGGTCTTCTGTATGCTTACCCGCCAATACCTCTCATTCTGAGGTTTCTGCAGAAAGCTCGTCGACTGGGGAGCAAACTGATCCTCATTGCCCCATTCTGGCCTTACCAGATATGGTTTCCCTTCCTTTGGTCTCACCTTCTGGCTCCACCTTGGATCCTAGATACCATTCAAGATTTAATTTCACACCCTTCGGGGGAGTGCCTCATCTGAGTCTGGACAGCTTGAAGCTCATGGCTTGGCTACTTCAGTTCCCGTAATTGCTAGGACTCCCAGACTTATCCTCCTTAGTTAGATCTATTTTGGTAGCTGCTCATAAGTCTTCGACCAGGAAGGTACATCACAGCAAGTGGAAAAGTTTTTCTTTCTGGGCCTCTCAAAGGAGTTTAGACCCTTTCACGGCCCCTATTTCCACCATTCTTGATTTTCTTGCTGATATTTTCCAGCATGGAGCTAGTTCTTCTACTGTCCAAGTTGGCTGCCATTTCTCATTTTCGTGTGAGTGAGAATTCTGCCTCCCTCCTTAGCATCTTCCAGACTGTGTAAAGCTTTTATCAAAGGCACCCTTTTGTTGCGTCCCCTGGTCAAAGATCCTGTTGCCCCATGGGACCTTACTATGGTTCTTCAAGCTTTGGTTGCTCTGCCTTTCGAGCCTGCCGCAACTGCAGATCTAAAATTTTTATCTTGGAAAACAGCTTTTTCTGGTGGTTATTACCTCTGCAAGAAGGGTTTCAGAATTACAGGCCTTGTCCATCAAAATTCCATACATGCTTTTTCACAAAGACTGAGTTTCCCTTCAAACCAATCCATCCTTTCTTCATAAGGTGACATCACCAGTCCAGTATCAGTCAGACTTAATTTGCCTGTGTTTTTTTCCTAATTTTACGAACAAGATGGAATACAAACTCCACATGTTGGATGTTCATAGACAGTTACGATTCTATTTACACAGGACAAAAAATTTCCATAAATCTGATCAGTTGTTAGGTTTCCCAAAAAGGGTTTATAGAAGGAAACAATCTCCAAGGTCACTATAGCTAGATGGAATTCTTCATGCATTCTGCAGGTCTGTAAGGACAGAGGCATATCTCCTCCAGGTCAGGTAAAAGCTCATTCCACTAGGTCTATGGCTACGTCTGTGGCTTTTTGGTCTAGAGTGTCTTTGGATGACATTTGTTCTGCACTTATTAGGTCCTAATCTCCTACTTTTTTTTTTTCATTACAAATTGGATTTGACTTCCGGAAAGAGAGCATCCATTGGTTCTGTGGTGCTCCTGAATATCCTTCCACGAGGGCCTCCCAGGAGTTTAGTAGCTGGGGACTCTGTCCCACAGGTTGAAGACTAAATGAAGTAAACTACTTCAGATAAAGAAGTTATGTACTCACGATAACGTTCCATCTGAGTAGTTGTACTTCATTTGTCTTCAACCATCCCTCCCTCCTTCCCCCAGACCTTTGCGCATGATCAGCCTATGGGTTGCAGTATAGGTCACATGTAAATTTATCAGGTCGGGTCCTCAGTGTAAGTTCAACAAACTCTATCTGGGGATGGAAGGCAGTGGAGGTGCATTATGGGTAAGGGGAGGAGTTTGGAGCTCTGAGCTGATGCTAGCAAAAGTTGCCGGCTTGGATCCGATATGGATCCGTAACCATTTTATGACTTTGTGTCTCTGTCACGTAAAGACACTGTAGTCACTGGGTGTAGCAATTTCAATAATCAAATGCTACTTTTGTCTTCTCATGGATTACTATGTCTGGTTTGCTTATATCTATGTTTTGAACTGTTGGTTATAGATGATCCCATGTGATTATAAACTTCATTTTCTATGATGCTTTGTGGCTCATGTTTCAGTGCTTTTTCAGCTACTTCAGTATTGTAATATTTGCACAATCTCCAATGCAGCAGCCTTGCCACATTATACCTTTCAGTATACAGTCCTCCTGCCATCAGTATGTCACAGCCAGCAACAATATGTGCGACTGTTTCTAGTTCCCATTTTACAAAACCTACATTGTCTTTCCCCCACATGTTCAATGGCCTTGGTAAGCCAATGTGTACATAGTCCGCTATCTTGGGCCGCAAATATTAACATTTTGTCTTTTGGTTTAAATGCACTTCTTAACCTGTCCTACGTCCGATCCTGATCAATATGAGGTTGTTCCAAGTGTTTTCTGTACTTGCAACTATATTTATGCATTTTCCACATTCTTGCCTTCTCATGTCTTCCTTCACCTTGTATTCCTTCATTTGTTTTTTGACATATTCAGTTGCTGCCTTATTTTTATCTACTTCTGATTGGATTTTTATTCCAGCTTGACACCGATATGCTTCTGCTGAACTAAGCAGGGAAGTCATCTTAGACTATTCTCATGTTTCCAGACTTTCACTACATTTGGGTCTTGAGAGGTCAGCAGATATGTATGCAGTCCCACTGTTGCAGATCTGTACATGTAGTCATTTTCGAGGAGGCGCATACCTCCTTCAGAACGGAGAATATGTAGTCTTGGTGTGCACTGATTTTCTGTAAATCTTTTTATGAACATGAAGCATCCTTCTTGTTTTCCTATCCAGACTATCCACCACCTTTTGGGGTCACTGAGTCACTCCAAAAACTGTAAGTTAGACTGGAAGAGCACATTGGTTTATAGCTTGGACTTAGTTTCTAGATGTCAATGCTGTTTTTAGTATACATTTGTCTTCTAAAGTATTCCTTACTGAGTTTAATTCACATTTGTTCATGTTTTATTCTTGATTCTTCATCAGTTTCCAAATATACTGCCTTTTGTTCAAGTTCGTGTTTTTTTCATGTCCAAAACTGATGTTTTCTTGGTACTGCAGCTTTCCTGCTTTAAAAGTTGCTTTTGCATATTTATCAAGACCAAATGACATTCTTAGATTATCTGAAAAAGTTTTGACCACTTGCAATTGTGCATTCAGTTCCTCATCTGACGAACTATACAAAATTAAATCATCTACAAAAAGAAGATACTTCTTTACACTTTGCTGTTTTCAGGGAGCCAAATTATATCCATGACCTAGTCTGTTAAGTAGACAGCTTAATGGGTTAAGGTCAAGACAAAAAGGCAGCAGTAACAGAGAGTCACCCTGGAATATCCATCTTTGAATTTTTATCCCTGGAATAATGATTTGTCCTTTGTCATGGCTTAACTGTGAAGTGGTTTGCCATGGTTTCATGGTCGCTGTAATGTAATCAATCAGTGTAGAGTGCATCTCATACATTTTTAAGCGCACTCTTATCCATGAATGTGGGACACTATCGAATGCTTCTTTGTTCCTCCTATATTGAAGATATGATGATTTACTAAATTGAAGAAAACACACATCCTTGTAAGTGTCATGAATATGTTTGAAATCCAAACTGATACCACCAGTTGATTTGTAATTACACAAAGAGTGTGGTTTCACAATTGACACCACTGCTGAGAATTATTGCCCTTAAGAGCATTTGAAAAATGTGTACTGCTTATGGCTACTACCTCTTAATACGCTTTTAACTGAATAGATGCAAAGTGGAGTTGTACTCATTTTATTTCCGGGATTTCATGACTTGTAACCGCTGGCTTCCCAGAATTACCTCCCTACACCTTCAGGTCAGTGTGGTCTAACCTAGAGCAACTGAAACTGGACCAAGGTAATTTTAAATCACTCACAGGTGTACACACACACACGTGTACACACACAGTTTCCCAGGAGGAGCACTAATTATTTTCTAGTGCCATCTAATTCCCATTTTTATGGTAACACACTGTCGCCAGCTAGAACAACTTAGTACACAAAGAATGTAACTACTGTTAACTCCTAAAATAAGTCAAACATAATACAATCTTTTGGTTACTCACCTATTCGCTTGCAAGTTGCATCTCACTCCTAGAGTGACTCTGTGGTCAGCCACCATTTCCTGCATAGTTTTTAAGGCAAAGGGAGAAATGAAAAGTAGGTTGTCAGATCGTTTTTTATTCATCTCGCATACAGGCATTTACAGCTGTGGGCAATTTAGTCTCCAGTCCATCTTATTTACTCTATGGAATGTGGTAGGAAGCCATTGCACTTGTAGAAAACTCGCACAAACACGGAGGAGCGGGGTGGGGGCATGCAGACTCTGTCTGCACAAAAAGCAACCCTGCTGAGAACCAAACTAGGAAACCTCTTTACAGTTAATATGGTAAAACCATCCATTGCTCCACTGTAGCTATTACTACTTTATTTACTTAACTGTTTGTTAATCACGTACATGGGTCAGTATGAAGACCCTTTTCAGATGCAAGCTGAAAGTACAGAGTTACAAAGAGAACAGTGTGTACATTCACAGCAGTAATAAGAAATTAAACAATATAAATACTGACAAAAGAAAACCAACAGTTTGTCATAACTCTTTAGATGCAATCTGAAGAGAGAGACCACTGTATTTCAGAGATGCACAGATCATAAAGATAGGTTTAACCTATCTGCAGTATGTACAGTAGCAATATTAAGAGTTTAACATAAAGCACAGAGACTGACTGGCTTGCAGAGGTGTTTTATACTGGGTGATAGCAAATTTAAAGGTTAACCATTATGGCTGAAACATTTGCAAGCCCCCTTCATTGTGAAAGTGTTCAGAGAAGACCTTTCTGAACTCAGAGTGATTCAAGACCCATTGATTCAGATAGAAGTTTATTTCATAGGTTCATAGGTAGGTACTGGGCTATTGGCCCTAGGGCCTATATAAGCCTAGCCAAAAAAAGGTACCCTGACTTTCGCCACCCAAGAAAATTATTTTCCTGTGCCCCTGTTGAGCAGAGCCACAGAAGTGATCCCTGGGGTGAATTGCCCATCTCCCATCCAGTCATCAAGATTTTTCTTGAGTGCTAATGAGGAGCTTTGTTTTGATATAGATAGTTTGTTCCAGATTATGGGAAGTCTCTGGGACAGGAATCTATCCCTCCAGCGTGTTCTGTTTATTTGTGACAATGTTTAGGTCCCTAGAGTGTGTAGCTCGAAGAGATTGGGATTTCAAGTGGAGCATGTCCAACAGCTCTGGGTTTGACATAGCTTTGTATGTTAGGCAGAGATCGCCTCTGACTAGGCGATATGCGACGGAGTAAAGCTTGAGTTTTTTGGACTGTCTGTGTAAGGCTGTATGAGGCCGGTAATCCTGTTTGTGTGGTATTTCTGCGGCCTTTCCAGTTGTAGTTGTTTTGTGAGGTACATACCAAAAGGGGCGCTGTATTCTATAATGGGTCTAATGAGTTACGAGTAGAGGGGAACAATGACCTCTTTTTTTTCCTGGATAAGAAACTTTTTTGTGATGAGGTGTGCCAATTTCTGCGGCCTTTCCAGTTGTAGATGTTTTGTGAGGTACATACCAAAAAGGAGCGCTGTATTCTATAATGGGTCTAATGAGTTACGAGTAGAGGGGAACAATGACCTCTTTTTTTTCCTGGATAAGAAACTTTTTTGTGATGAGGTGTGCCACATAGGATTTCCTGACTGCTGTGGCGATGTGATTATCTAAGGAGAGACTACTGTCCACCTGTGTCCCAAGGTCTCTTATCACACTTTCGGTGTCATGTAGACTACCGCCTATATGGTAGTTCATGGGTACAGAGTTTTTACCAAAAGGGATGACAGTGCACTTTTTGGCATTGAGTTTGAGGCCATGGCTTTGACACCAGGCATCTGTCTCAGTGAGGCCCTTTTGTAGGCTGTCCACATCGTTAGGAGTTTCGATTATGGCTTCTAGTTCGCAGTCATCTGTGAACTTAGTTAGCCAAAGACCTTCTGTGTTAGCCTGTACTTCAGAGAAGTAGATACCAAACGGGAGAGGACCCAGGACTGAACCCTGTGGTACTCTACTTGTTACTGATCTGAAGTCGAATTTAGAGTCTGCTACTTTCACAGTGTGGGTTCTGTCAAGTTGGCAACCCATCTTGTGACATTAGGGATTTAT
The DNA here is from genome assembly GCF_019279795.1 of Protopterus annectens. Classification (NCBI taxonomy): domain Eukaryota; kingdom Metazoa; phylum Chordata; order Ceratodontiformes; family Protopteridae; genus Protopterus; species Protopterus annectens. The sequence goes on from NC_056733.1 coordinate 923,078,580, forward strand.
ACCTAGTTTAGTGAGTTTATCTATAATTCCAGAGTGGGGGATGGTGTCGAAAGCCTTGGCGAGATCTAGATAGGCTAAGTGCACCACCTTGCCCTCATTTACGGCTTTGGTGACCGCTTCAAAGAAGTCCATCAGGTTTAGGAGACATGATCTGCGTTTTACAAACCCGAACTGGGTGTGGTTCAGAGTTTGGAGATTACCAATGTCATTGTTTATAAGTTCCATGATGATATGTTCCATAGCCTTGCAGACCAGGCTCGTCAGGGCTAATGGGGCGGTAGTTCCCAGGGTTCATGGTGGCTCCCCCTTTGTGGTGTGGGATGACGGTCGCTGTGTGCCATTTCAGTGGGCACAAAGCCTGAGGTAAGGCTATGATTGAACATGGTACTTAAGTGGGGTGCCAGTTTGTTTTGTAGTTCCTGTAGAACGCAGCCTGGGATGTTGTCCGGTCCTATGTATGCTGTGTTCTTGGCTTTGTAGAGTGTGGTTTGGAGAGTGTGGTTTTTACCTGTGCAGCTGTGATTACAGGAACTTTGCATTCTTCTGTTGTAATGATGGGCCCTTTAGGGGGTGAGAGGGGGCTAAAGTTAGCACTGAGCTTATCTGCCAGGGTGTTGGCAATATCAGTTGGTTCTGTATATTTAGTGCCATTGTGCTGTAACTCAGAACAGATCCGAGTGCTGCCATTGAGATTCTTGACAAAGCTATAGAATGCTTTGTGGTTGTCTTTAGAATCAGAGGCGATTTTTGTTTTCGTAACTAGCTTTGGAGGATTTTATGAGGAGTCTCAGCTTCTTACTGAGGCTGACCAGGGAGTTCCTCCAATCATGGGATCTTACTCTTTTTTTTTTTTTTTTTTTTTTTTTTTTGAGGATAGCATCTTGGTCCTGTTGGGGATTGCATGATCCATGCACTTGTGTAAGTGCTTATAAAGTGCATTTGTATAGGATTTAGCAGTCGTACCTCTATTGTCCATCTGCATGGGTGTTGTGAAGTTTGCCACTTCTGTCTTAAGCGTGAAGTTGGCTTTGGAGAAATTCTTTACAGTGGTTACCCTAATGGATCTGGAGGTGGGATGTGGATGTCTAGGGTGATTAGCTTGTGGTCGTTTCTGACCAACGAGGAATTGACCTCTGGTGTGAAACGCTGATTGCTCATGTTGGTAATGAGCAGGTCTAGGATATTGCTGCCCCTGGTGGGGGTGTGGATAAGTTGATCCAAGTTGTTGGAGTTTATGTATTCCAGAAGACATTGAGCAAAAGAGCTGGGCCCAGTTGGGAGAAGGCACATTCTACAATGACTGTTTTTAAATGGTGGTCTACTTAAGGGAATAGTGTCCTCCATTCCTTAGAGCAAAAGTATAGCTGGTACTAGTACCCTGTGCTGGTACTATGAACCAGTGCCCCACTCCTCAGCTCTTCAAGTAATGAGCCAAAAAAAGAGCATTTCATTGTAATAAGCTGATCACAGCCATCAGCTTATTGCGGTTAGAGGTACCCCCCACTCTTCCTTTCAAGTGGGGGGGGGGCAAATGTTCCTTGTACTGGCGCACCAACCAGGTGGCCAGATGTACATGTGCCCCTCCCCTCTCCTGTCCTAGCCATTCAGATCCCGTTTCTTTGCCCTGCCCCCAGTCTTCCTTCAAGTTATTTAATTAAAAAGGTCTTCTTTTAAACTGTAGCAGACAGTTGCCACAATTTGTACCCTGCCTGCACAGAGTGCTGTGGTGCTCATATTTTTAACAAAAAAAAAAAAAATCTGCTTTCTAAACTGTAGCAAGATTCTTGCTACAAGTATAGTTGATACAGTTTTTATATACCTTGCCTGCACGGAGAACTTTAGCACTTGGGTTTTAGTTAAAACTGTAGCAAACTGCTTACTACAGTTTAGACCACTGAGTGTTCTACATTGACCACAAATATTGCATCAAAGAGAAATTGTGAATCGAGAGAATGCACCCTCCCAACTCTTTGTGCCCGAGATAGTTACCCCTCTCACCCTCCCCTAGTTGCACTACTCCCTTAGAGAGCATTTCTGGTCTCTGATGTGAAGTTTCTGTTTTATATGCATGGAAGAAAGAACTTTTTAGAACCTTGTGTACAAGAATGTCAAAAAGTAAATAGATTTTTCTGTGATGCAAAGCTGCTTCTGTAGGAGTGTACAGTGGGGAGATCTTTCTGCTAGAAGGGCAAATCTGCAGATTTTTGTTCACTGTGACATGTACCCTGTGGGTGTTCTATACTGAGTGAATGTTAAGAAGAATCATGCATTTTTCAAAAGATGGATGACTATAGTTAATAATCCAGTTATGTACACACAATGATAGATAACATCCAAAAGGTGTTGAATTTGAATAGCGAGATTCTTTACTTGTAAAATAACCAATATACTGTGAATGTTGCATATATGTGCAGATATGTAATTACTTGGAGTACAAAATAAAAGGTTTAAACAGAAGGATGATGGATACAGATACACTGTCTGGCCCTGTTGTGTTATGAATATCATGTTCTATATATATTTGTAACTAATTTTGAGAGAGTTTAGCAGTCATACATGTCCCGTATGCACTGAAATTCAGATATGAGCTATCAACCCAAAACGTCATCTGCAATTAACTGAATTTTCAGCATTTGCACTTTGGCATTGGATTCCTAGTACTCAAAAAGTGTTCAGAAGTGTGTTCTAAAGTGAGACAACACTTGTAAACTTTTAATGCTGACCATTTGTGGCAAGTCCTAGCCCCCTCCCCCTTCAGTATTCCAAGGTTCTTTACGTTTTGACAGATCCAGGGTTCAAATATAAACATAAATATCCTGTTTCCACAGTCATCTCAGCTGTGTACAAAGTTGTACTCTATCTGTGCCAGTAGCCTTTAAATGGAAGGGTAAAGCTTAGAAAAATAAAACAGATCTGTAAGCATGTCTGTCTGAAATCTGTTCAAAAAACGCAAGACATTTTGCTAAGAAAAAAGTACACCTTCTCACATTTTACTTACTGGAAATGTCTGTGATTTTTACAGCTTTAACCTTTTTGGAAAAATATGTAGGACTCCAAGATGGCCACACACTGAAAAGCAGATTAAGAGCTCTTCCACTGTGAAAACTGATAAATTGTTAACTCATTCACTCCAGAGCAGCTCAGGAAAAGCTGCCTGCTTAATTCCACCATAGGAAGAACAGCACAGCCTGAGCTCATTTTCAGAAAATCCATTTGTAATACTATATAGAAAACAAATGCTCATAACTCTTTAACTATAAGAGCTACACTAAAAATGTAAACGTGAAAGTTGTTCAGCAGACACTGACCTTTCTAACAGTGTAAATGTTGATAGTGCATATTAAAGTCATAATTAAAAATTTGGCAAGGAATGCTGATATTGTGCAATTTTTTAAACTTTTTGGAAAAGCAAAGCATAATATCTTGGTCTATGTACCATGCAGACCCGTACAATTTGAATTCAATTTGTTAGTATGAATACCATTACTGTGTGATGTTCCTTTCTTGAGATATTCACAGAAATATGATATATTATTTTTCATAATTGGTAAATAAACAAAGCATAATATCTCATCACCTGTAACAGACAGAGCCTACATATCAGTGTAGAAGTTGTGCATCTGAATGTCAGCTTCAAAATGATGCATCATTTGTGTGATCACCATGCTCCCTTGCAAAGATATGGGCATAATAATGAAAAGTATTGTAAATGTATAATTTTCATAATCATACAAGACTAAACAAACTGTGATATCTGTACATGTGTAGAGTGCACATACACAGTTCTTTTACCATGTTGTAAGGAGTAACACTGTCTTCAAAATGAGGTATTACTTGGCACACTGACATGCTCCCTTGCAAAGTTATTTACCAAAATATGAAAAAAATCATAATTTCTATAACCTAATTCCAAACAAACTTTGATATCTGCACATGTGTCCAACATACAGGCACAATTCTTTTACTATGTTGGAACCAGCAATACTGTCTTCAAAACGAGGTATTACTTGGTACATTCAGATGTTCCCTTGCAAAGTTATTTACTAAATATATGAAAAAAAGCATAATTTCCATAACCTAAGTCCGAAACAAACTTTGATATCTGCATATGAGTACAACATACAGGCACCATTCTTTTACCATGTTAGAACTATCAATACTGTTTTCAAAATGAGCTATTACTTAGCACATTCGGATGTTCCCTTGCAAAGTTATTTACCAAAAATATGAAAAAAAAATCATAATTTCCATAACCTAAGTCCGAAACAAACCGATATCTGCACATGTGTACAACATACAGGCACAATTTGTTTACCATGCTAGAACTATCAAAACTGTCTTCAAACTGAGGTATTACTTGGCACACTGACATGCTCCCTTGCAAAGTTATTTACCAAACTATGAATATTACTAAGCCCTTCCTGCCATCTAAACTCTACACATGCCTGATAAAAGCAGAATAAAAAAAGTATTGCAGGATGGTTACTGACATATTAGATTGTACATGCTAGCACTCTCCTGAAACAGTTGTTCTTTCTCGGCATCTTCACCAGCTCCTAACGGCAGTTATTTGCCAAACTCAGAAAAATATATACAACATATTTCATAATAGACTTTTACTTACTATACTGGCCTACTTGGTCTTGGGTGTTTTATATTCTTCTCACAAGCTGTATATGATCAAACCTGCATAGCTCTCCTCATGCCATTGTGGTGGTCAGTCAAGAACAATGCAATGCCTTCCTCAGTTAGGTGAATGCCATCCCTTCTGAACAGGTGAACATCTTCCGCAGTGATGCTGTCATGGTAGATTGTAGATCCACCAATACTGTGCATCAAGCCATGCATGAACCCATTCTGTAAACGTCTGGCCTTGTGAACTGCCTGTTGACTGTTTTCTGTTTTCCATATCTGTCGAGGAATTATATCAGACCACACAAAATGACAAAGTGGCCACCAAGACTGCAGGTGTTCAAAATTTGCTGTGATTTGCAACTGTAGTGAATGGATACTTGCAGCTATATAATACACACACATATGATAACATGATATATATATATATATATATATATATATATATATATATATATAAATGGCATTTAATTTTCAGACACACGCAAACTTCACATCTGGACAAAGCATAAAATAAATAGGGCCAGACTATAAATAACACTGTCATGCACTTAAAAAATTGGTAGAACAGGATTTATGTTACTATGCATTTCTCTAAGGAATATGAAATGAAAAACAGAAATGTCTGTTACTTAGCAACTTCAGTCTGTTTTATGAGGAACACCCAAACATATGGAAAATGAGTCCCCCTACGACCCTTTAATACTGTAACAGCCGAAAGGTTTAAATGTAAAATAAGAACAAGACTATAATTGGTAACTCAACAAAATGACTTTACAGTTCAAAATGCAGAGGAAATAATTTACCACAATATTGCAGGACAGTCTAAAATAAATAAAGACCACATTTGATGTAGGGTATAGTCATTGCCTTATAAGTAAAAAAGAAAAATAACTACTAAACTATAATCAGTAACTCGACAAAAAGTAAACAATGTAAAATATATTCTTCCACACACACCCACATTTGTTACATTTCTTGACATTGTACAAATGACAGAAAGAAAGTGGTGGTGGTGGGGGGTGGCTTGCAATGACTTCAAGTGGATAAAAGCCAAATCTGACTTGTCCATTCATCAATGTGCTAATGACTTGTACTTATGTGAATAACTCTGACAGCTGCTGACAGGTTTGCCTGAAAAGTGGTAATGAGACAGTAAAAGTTGGGAAAGATTCAGTTACTGAGAAGTAAATATACTGCCTAGATGCAAGCAAAGAACTGTTTTGGTGAAAAGTAAGAGAAAAATCATCCAAGAGAAGAAATGGCTCTGGTTGGGAGGAATCTTGCAACTCTTCAGAAAAAGCAGGTAGTTTCAGCTTTGGGGCATAAGACAGTTTCTAGTAATTTACAGTGAAAAAATAAGTACGGTCAGAGGTGTTCATCCAGCATTTAATGTATTTTAGAGTCCAGTGACAAAATGCTTGCATAGTAGAAGTAGAAGCTTTAAAACTAGCTCCACAGATTAACTGCTAAAACTGCAGAAAACAAGGGCTGAAAGGGAAGAAAAGACTGTCTGATCATGAGGCTTCTGAAGAACAGTTCTTTCAAAAAATTACTAGATTTAGGAAACTCAATACACAGAACCTGAAATGTTATGTTCTGCCAGAGAAACAAGAAGAAAATCAAACTGCATTATCATAGACTTAGAATGTAAAAGGCAGCTGGGCCCAGTGGCCATTGACATCTTGTCAGTACCCACCTTTGGACCTTTGTTCAAGGAGCAACAGGCCAGTCATACAGAAGATGTGTTTGTATGTACCCATCAAGTTGCCTTAACTTCTTTTTGAAGGAAGAAAGTATGTTACATTGCTTAATTTGGAGTGGAGGTTTGCTCCAGATAAGGAGTAAGTGTTTCATACCAAATCTCTCTCTCTCGCTCTCTTATTTGCTGAAGCATGCTTAGATTCCTTGTGGGGTTGTTTTATTTGTGGAGATACAAGAGGTCTTGGATTACAGCTTCCTTAATGGCCTGAAAGGCTAGAAACTGTGCTTCCAGCATCTCCTGGTAACTTTTGTTTTGTAAGCCTGTGATCTTTTAAGTTAATTACGTCTAGGGTCTTTCCAGTTGCTTGATATGCCTAGCAAAATACACCCCCAAAGGTGTATTGTATTTGATAGTAGGCCTGATCAATGTGCAATGTAAAGGGGTAAAAAGCTATTGGATTTAGTTGTAATACTGCAGTCAGCTGCGCCAGGGAAATAACATTTCTAACCACTTTTTTCATGATGGCCAAAGGTAAGGGAATGCTATTCTGTGTTCCAAGGTCTCTCATCATACTTTCACTCTGAAGTGGGTATTGTCTGTACTGTAAGAGTTTTTTTTTTTGTAACCAAATGTGAGGACTTTTTTAATGTTTAGATTTTTTTTTTTCATTCTTATTGCTGCATTAGCTTATCAGTTGTACCATGCTGAGGATACAGCACCCAGTCAGCTTCCCAAAGCTCTAACCCCCTCCCACCCAGTCACACTGGCTGCCTAGAGGCTAATCCCTTCTGGATGGAATTATAAAAGTAGCCATATTGACTACTTTTATAAGTACTTCAGTACTTTCTTGCTGCTTCATACAGCTGCATCTCTCTAGAACAGCAGTCGAACAAGGCTTTCTGTTACAGAAAAGACCCCTTTCACACAAGTAATTATTTTGTTGTATTTTTTTTTTTTTTTTTTTTAAGAAACTGTGATGCTTATTAAGAATACTGTTTTTTTTCAGGCACATCGGTAGATATTTCTCTTAGAAAGCAGTTCCTAGAGAGACAATAACTAACAATAGATTGTTATTTTTTGGCCTAGAGCTTATTTTATGCTTCGCTAGTCTTATTTTAGACTGCTTGGAAACTATTTTTTCAAAAGGAATTTTTTTTTTTGTTTTTGCATTTAGTTTGGTATTTACTTATGTGCATTTACAGCACAGCCAATGTCTGGAAATTTGTAACTATTTTGACAGAAGAGTTGTATGTGAGCTAGTAAAGATGTGCAGCAGGTAAGAGTGATAAAGGATAATGAGGAAAATGTACTCACAAGCGAGGAGAGTGTGTTGAGCAGATGGAAAGAGTACTTTGAGGGGCTGATGAATGAAGAGAATGAGCGGGAGAGAAGGTTGGATTATGTGCGGATAGTGAATCATGAAGTGCAGTGGATTAGCAAGGAAGTAAGGATAGCTATGAAGAGGATGAAGAATGGAAAGGCTGTTGGTCCAGATGACATACCTGTGGACGCATGGAGGTTTTTAGGTGAAATGGCTAGAGTTTTTAACTAGATTGTTTAATGAAATCTTGGAAAGTGAGAAGATGCCTGAGGAATGGAGAAAGTGTTTTGGTATCGATTTTAAGAATAAGGGTGATGTGCAGAGCTGTAGTAACTACAGAGGGATTAAATTGATCAGTCACAGCATGCGGTTATGGGAAAGCGTAGTGGAAGCTAGGATAAGAAGGGAGGTGATTATTGGTGATCAGCCGTATGGTTTTATGCTAGGAAAGAGCACTACAGATGCGATGTTTGCTCTGAGAGTGTTGATGGAAAAGCACAGAGAAGGTCAGAAGGAGTTGCATTGTGTCTTTGTGGACTTAGAGAAAAGCAAATGACAGGGTGCCTAGAGAGGAGTTGTATTGTATGAGGAAGTCGGGAGTGTCAGAGAAGTGTGTAAGAGTGGTACAGGATATGTACGAGGGTAGTGTGACAGTGGTGAGGTCTGTGGTGGGAGTGGCGTATGTGTTTAAGGTGGAGGTGGGATTACATCAAGGATCAGCTCTGAGCCCTTTCTTATTTGCAATGGTGATGGACAGGTTGACAGACGAGATCAGACAGGAGTCCCCGTGGACTATGATGTTTGCAGATGACATTGTGATTGTGAGAGTAGGGAACAGGTGGAGATATGCTCTAGAGAGAAGAGGAATGAAGGTCAGCAGGACTAAGACAATATGTGTGTGTGAATGAGAGGGAGGATAGAGGAATGGTGAGGATGCAGGGAGTAGAGGTGGAGAAGGTGGATGAGTTTAAATACTTGGGATCAACAGTTCAGAGTAATGGTGAGTGTGGAAGAGAGGTGAAGAAGTGAGTACAGGCAGGACGGAGTGGGTGGAGAAGTGTCGGGAGTGATTTGTGACAGACGAGTACCAGTAAGAGTGAAAGGGAAGGTCTACAAGAGGGTAGTGAGACCAGCTATGTTATATGGGTTGGAGACAGTGGCATTGACAAAAAGACAGGAGTCTGAGCTTGACATGGCAGAGGTGAAGATGTTAAGATTTGCACTGGGTGTGATGAGGATGTTCAGGATTAGGAATAAGTATATTAGAGGGTCAGCCCAGGTTGGAAGGTTTGGAGACAAAGCCAGAGAGGCAAGATTACGTTGGTTTGGACATGTGCTGAGGAGGGATGCCGAGTACATTGGGAAAAAGATGCTAAGGATGAAGCTGCCAGGTAACGGGAAAAGAGGAAGGCATAGGATAAGGTTTATGGATGTGGTGAGAGAGGACATGCAGGTGGTTGGTGTGACAGAGCTAGATGCAGAGGACAGGAAGAACTGCAAACAGTTTATCTGCTGTGGCAACCCCTAACGGGAGCAGCCGAAAGAAGAAGTTGTATGTGCTGATTATGTAACATTGTTTTTGGGAATAATTGCTTTTTTGTTAATGTATGCTGGTTGTGCTTAATGGTGACAGCTTATCTTCCTACAGACTCTTATAGGCATTGCTTATCAACAGTGGGGCTTCTTCCCCTGCTATAGCATGGATATTTTCCCCAGTCCTGCTGGTCCTTCTCCAAGTGTACCCAAGAAAACAAAAAAAAAAACAGTTAAAACAGGATTCCTTGCCTTCTGGGTGGGGCTCATTCAGTACCTTGGTTGAAGGGGAGAGACTGAATCTGCAGTGATTTATTTCCAGTTTCTCTGACCACTCTCCTATTTTTTTTGAACCCCTTTGTTGTAGGCTTGCCAGCCACTATAAACTGTCAGACACATCCTCTGTGGCTGTTCCAGTGTCCACCTTTGGCATGAGAGAACCATCCATCTTTTTGGTAAAGGAGATGCCTCAAAAAGGGTTTTGTGGGGTGCCAACGGAAAGAGACTTTCTTGCTCTGGATTTAATACTTTCCCTTAGACATTTGCCTCTCAGGGGAAACTTCCTAGGAAAACAAACAAATGTAATTATATAGAAAATGAGGATGGTGTCGATTGCTAAAACCTCTGCCAGGAGTTTATTGTAGTCAGCCAGTTCCGGTTGCATATGCTTCTTTTTCCTCTAAAATTTGTACCCCTTCTTATAAAGAAGATGTTGGATTAAGTCACCAGAGAATTCTGTAGCCCAAGACTGAGTCTCGTCAGCCTGAAGTTTAACGCATGGTGTTTTTTTTTTTTTTTTTTTTTTTTTTTTACCTTTGCTAAGACTTTTCCAGACTAAGGGATGTATATACTTGGGAACAGATTGACGCTTCTCCTAGTTTTTGCAGATAATGACTTGCTTGAACAAGAAGCTGTTGGTACTCTACTACTTGGTATTCTGCAAACTTTGAGGATGCCTTTAAAGCTGCCTGTAATGCTCTTGATTCTCTCCTATTGGTTCTCAAGAAAACAACTACACTATATAAAGTTTCTTTCAGAACCTTTAATTACCAGGGCTATATGTGAAAGTTTTTATTTTAAAGTGCACCAGTAGCTTAGCAGAGTTTTCTGCCCATGTGACCCCTAAAGATGGGACTTGTTTGCCTTAAGTTTCCAAAAGTACTTTAAGAAATGTGTATGATTTATGCTGATACTGTTTCCAGAATTTTGACTTCAGCTTCTGTTTAAAGAAGATTTGTTTTGGGTACATAACCAGTACATTTCAGATGAGTTACTCAGAAATTTTGAGTTTCTCTGTCTAGATACAGAACTTTCTTCTTTGGGGGGGGGGGGGCTGCTATACAGGTCCTCAAACAATGGTATGAGTGTATGAGTGAGGTGTATTTAATGCAGGGAGTATCCATGATTTTTCCAGTTCCTAGGTTCTTACCTTCCTACCCAATTCAAAGGATAAAACAAGCCGAGAGTTTAATTCTTGCCACACTCCCAAGAAGAAGTAGCAGAAGGGAACCAATTCTAAATCCAAACCCAAAGAAACAAGCAGTTTTTCCCAAAAAAGGGTCAACCACCAGCTTCTGAATTACTATGCCAGGGGCCTGGTTACCTTCCCTCCTCCCCTATCCCCATTTCTCTTTCCCTTTCACAGAATCTGACTGTTGGTGTCCTAGCTTGGTGTGTGATAATTTTGGATGAGTGGGGTTTGAAGTTGATCCAGGAAGGTTACAGCTGGCTATGGATAGAATCTCCTCCTCTTTTCAGGAGGATCCCTCCTGATGCACCCAGTCAATCAGAATTGTTTCCCCATGTGCTCCAACGTATGCTACAGCCAGGAGTTGGTGCAAGTTCCTGAAGAAAACATAGGCAAGGGTTTTTATTCCAGAATGCTTCTGGTCTCCAAGAGTAATCGTTAGAACCAGTCTAGGATCTCTCTTTTCTGTCTGTTTGCAAACTACAAGATGTTATACCTCAAAGATGCTTACTATCACAGTCGTATTGCAGACAGTCTCAGAAGATGCCCAAGATTTTATTTGTCTGGGTCACACTGTCAGTTTTCTCCATTTACCCCAAAGAGTGTTTACAGTATATCTAGCCTGAGTGGATGTCCATTGCAGATTGTAAGTTATTCACATTTTTTCTTTATTTATATAACCTATTTATTTATACAGGGTCTTTACCCAGATGCCAGGAATGTTTAACAGATGTTCTTCGTGTTTCACTGTTGCAGTCATAACTGTAGGGTGCTCCTGCCGGCAGGCAGCCCGAGGTCGGCCAGAATCCCAAAGTCTTGGTCCGGTGTCGGCTGTATAAGCTAGTATCCTGACGTCAGGACGCCTTGGTACATAGCCCTCAGCCGACGCCATCTTCTCCAGTCTTTCTTGCCGTGCGGTGGGAAGCAGCTCGCAAAACGTTGGTTGGCGATTTTCGAACAGCGTATTTGGTTGTTGTCGGTCCGAAGTTGTTACTTCTCTTCTCAAAGCTAAGTACCACGTTGGGGAACCTTTTTCTTGTTAATACGAAGCCAGAAAAAGTTAATAATTGTATAAGCGTGTGGGAAACAAATACCTCATAAAGATTTACACCCTTACTGTCTACCTCGCTTAGGCCCTGACCACAACGTTTGTTGTTGTCGGTTCTGTGGCAGGTTCAACTCTCGTACTATCAAAGCGCGGAATGCGATTGGGCTTTAAATTATTTTGGCAGACTCTTCAATTATAGAATTGCTCGTAGGACACTACGGAGTTCAAAGAAGCTTAAAGACAAAGACAGGCCTCCGAGGTCCAAACAGGACTTCGTTGCAGCTGGAGCCAGCGTCCGGTTAGGCTGTCGGTAGTGAGAGCTTTTGCAGCCCATGTCCACCGCCACTTCTGAACCGATGGCTGATCACAGGACTCCCATGGGGAGCCATCGAGGCCCACTATTTTAACTGCTGCAGGACCTTGGACGTCGCTCCTTCAGATGGAGTCCGGAACGCTGTGCAGGTACGGCTTCTGAGGGGGTTTTCAGGCCCTACTCACATCACTATTTCAAAGGCAAAGGCAAAGACAAAGACTCCTACTAAGTCTAAAGTTCCAGCTCAAGCTGCTTCTGAATCCACTCCAGACACAAAACAATTGTGAGGATGGCTGAAGATTTGCCCACACGGAAATTATTAGGGGTTCTCACCTCCTGAAAAAGGCCTGCGACAGGATGTTACTCTGGATTCCTCTGACCAGGCTTCTGTATCTTCTGTTTCTTCCTCTGATCAGGACTATTCCTTTCCCCTTTAGGGATTGGGATGCTGAGGATTCTTTGCCCTCGGCCTCTCCGCCTGAGGATTTTTCTTTTGGGAAACCTTGCATGAGATGAGGGGACATTTTCATTGGGAAGGACAGAGATATTCTGCTTCCAAAAGAGGCTTAGAGAATTTCTTCTTCTTCCTCAGCATAGGCCTTCAGCTATCCCTCCTGTCTTGGACATTGTAGATGATGCTTTTTCTGAGGCTAATTTGAATCCTGATTCCATGCCTCCTGCTCCTTCTAAGCCTGATAGATTTTATAGGGTTCCTGACTCTCATTTATTTTTATTTATAAACCCTTCTGCAGATCCTGAAACTATTTCTCAGGGCTCTAAGGCTGCTAAGGTTGCTACTTCTAAAAATCCCTATTCCCTCTGAGAAGGATTCTCGTGCTTTAGACAGGTGGGGAAAAAAGGTATATACTTCTGCTACCCTGTCTGTAAGGGCTTTAAATTGCCAGTTTCATATGTTTAAATATCAGCAATTTCTTTTGTCTGTTTTAAAGCAAAAGCTTGCTTCCCTTCCTGCTTGTGCAGAGGATAAGGAACTTCAGGATGTTTTGCATGCTACTGAACAGGTTAACAAGCATAGCTTACATTGTGGTTTTGATGCTTTGGATGCTTCCTGCAGGGCTGCTGCCTCTGGTACTGTGATTAGGAGACATGCCTGGCTTCGTGAACAAAGTTTTCCTGAACAGGTTAAGTCTAAGTTATTGGGTGCCCCTGTTCAACAGGATGTTCTTTTTGGTTCTAAGGCTGAGGAAGTTATTAAAAAGATGGAAGAAAAGGCAAAGTCCATACAGACTGTAAAAGATTTCTTACAGGTTCAGCCTCCTAGATTTTCCAGGAATTGGCCCTCTAAAATTGGTCCTTTCCCAGTCTGACAGGCCTCAAAGGGGAAGATATAGGCGCTCAGAGATCGTGGTCAAGGCCAGACCTCTTACAGATCTAGACAATGGACTGCTTCTTCACCTAGGAGGGGAGAAGACAGATCCCAATCTCAAAGAAAGCAAACTCAATGACACTCGGTTGGGCTTGGGACCCCTTTACCTGGGCCCCTCTCGGAGGAAAACTGTCTCTTTTACAGAAATTGGACTCATATTACCCAGGACAGATGGGTATTGGACGTGATTTTAAAAGGTTACAAGTTCCACTTTCACACTTTGCCAAGGACTCACGGTTGGCCAGATCTGCCAAAACTTCAATGGTCAGAGGCCTTAACTCAAGTGGATGCTCTTCTGGCCATGAGAGCCTGTTCCACTCTCAGAAATGGGAAAAGGGTTTTATTCAAGGCTGTTTCTGGTTCCCAGAAAACAAAACTCATGGAGACCTATTCTGGACCTTTCTGTGTTAAACACCTTTTTGGAAATTCCAAAGTTCAAGATGCCTTACTCTGCAACAGCTAATTCCAATGCTCTCTCAGGACGCCTGGATGGTGACATTGGACTTAAAGGAAGCCTATTTGCATATCCCTATCAGACAAGAGCATGAAATTCCGCAGGTTCAAGGCAGGTTCGAGGCACTTTCAATTCTCTGTTCTGCCCTTTGGTTTACCTACTGCGCCCAGAGTCTTCACCAAGTGCCTGGCACCAGTAGTGGCCTACTGCAGACTTCAGGGGATCCAGATTTACCCCTATTTGGACGACTGCCTTATTCAGGCAGACAGCAAAGATCTTCTGCTTCAACATCTGGACTTTGTTCAGCGTCTTCTCCTACTACTGGGATTCTCAGTGAACATAAAAAAGTCACATTTGATCCCTTCTCAACAAATGGTATTCTTGGGAGCCCTCTTAAATACAACCTTACAAAGGGCCTATCTCACTCCAGAAAAACAAACTCAGCTGGCTTCTACTTTTCAACACCTTGGCAACTCTATCTCAGCTCACTGCAAGGAAATTCCTGCAGGCTCTGGGCTACATGGCTTCCTGCATTCTGTTGATTCCAAGCATAAGGCTTCACATGAGAAAGCTTCAATGGTATCTGAAAAGTGTATGGTCACAGCACTACCACGATCTGGATATTCTGATTCCTCTGATCCCCTGCCTCCAGAAGGAGTTCCTCTGGTGGTCCAGGGCATGCACGTTAAACTAAGGAAAACCTTTTCGTCTCCCTCAGCCTACTCAAATCCTAACCACGGACGCCTCAATTATGCTTGGGAGCACACTTTCTAGACAATTGTCAGCAGGGAACCTGGACAAAGGACTATCTTCACTGGCACATCAATCTGAAGGAAATGTTGGCAGTTCAAAATGCCCTTTTAGCCTTCAAAAACCTTTTACAACCAGGGCCTCTGCTAGTGCTGAGACAACACCATGGTCATGTGGTACATCAACAAGCAGGGGGTTCTCATTCATACCCCTTTGCAGACTAGCTATGGGTTTATGGGACACAGCTCTAAATTTGAATCTGCATCTCCAGGCTCAATTCATTCCAGGGAAACAGAATCTCTTAGCAGACAGCCTGAGCAGAAACATTTCAGATCCTCACGAATGGATGCTAGACACCAACTTGTTCAACAGGATTACTGCAGTTTGGGGATGTCTCCAGATAGATCTGTTTGCATCCCATCTCAATCATCAGCTGCCTCGCTTTTGCACCAGCTCCTTCCACAAAACAGCATGGAGAGTGGATGCCCTGTCCTTCAGCTGGAGAAGCCTGTCAGCATATGCCTTCCCTCCTCTTCCTCTACTGCCTCGGGTACTACTGAAGATAAAGCAGGACAAGCCCAAGTTCCTCATCTTGATTGCTCCAAATTGGCCTCGACAGTTTTGGTATCCAACCTTAAAGCTCCTGTTCTTGGGGCCTCCTTGGATTCTTTCCATTGAACCCTTAAGCTTCTGTCCCAGCATCAGGGTCAGTTACTACATTCAATCTCAAGACCCTTTGCTTGGCAGCTTGGCTCTTCAAAGGAATTTGATTTCCTCTAGTCTTCCCAAACAAGTTTTGGATGTTCTTTTTGGAAGCTAGGCGGCCTAACACTAGGAAATCTTATGCCTCTAAATGGAAGAGGTTTTCTATTTGGATGCAGGACCGAGGGCTCTGATCCTCAGGGTTCCTGATCTCTCCTCTATTTTACTTTACCTTTCAGAACTTTTATCTAAAGGACTTTTCCTTTTCTTCCATTAAGATTCATGCTTCTGCTATCTCTCGCATTTCAGTTCTGATCCCCCTGTTTTTCACATCTTTTGGTGAAGCAGTTCTTGAGAGGGGGTTAAATTTGCGGCCTCCCAGGACCCTCTCCTGTCCCTGCCTGGGATCTTAATTATGTTTTAGAAAAACTTACTTTGCCTCCTTTTGAGCCTGCTGCATCTCTTACCAGATATTAAGTTTCTATCCTGGAAGACCGTTTCTTTTGTTAGCATTGACCTCTGCCAGAAGGGTCTCAGAGTTGCAAGCTCTCATGGCTGTGGAACCATACCTTATTTTCCATCAGGACAGAGTATCCTTGAGGACCAATCCCTACTTTCATGCCTAAGGTGATTTGAAAGTGGCTTTGAATCAGACAATTCACCTTCCTACTTTCTTTCCAAATCCTCAAAATAAAAGGGAAAGGATTTTGCATTCATTGGATGTGCACTTTGCACAGACAGTTCTGATTTTACTTGGACAAGACTAAAGATTTCAGAAAGTCTAACCAATTGTTTGTTTCCTTTGCTTCCAGTTCTCTTGGAAAACCTATTTCTAAAAAAAACTATTTCCAAATGGATTGCTTATGGAATCAGATTTTGTTACACTCATCATGGGAAACAGTTTCCAGGGACCATTAGAAGTCATTCTACTAGAGCAGCTGCTACTTCACTTGCTTTCCTCAGAGGAGTCCCTACCAAGGATATCTTGGAAGCTGCCACTTGGAGTTCTGTGCATACTTTTTCCAAGCACTACAATCTCCCTTTGTTTTCTCTAAGTCTAGGGCAGGCTTTCTGCCTCTGCTGTCTTACAGGAGTATTCTTGCCTCCCCTTCTTCTATCTAAAGCCTCCTCCCTCTCTACACTGCTTTGGGGATTCCACCCTACAGTTATGACTGCAACAGTGAAACCACAGAAGAACATAGTACAGTTGTTGTACACACCTACTATAAATGTAGATGTTAGAGTGTCTTCACTATTGCAATCGAACTCCCTCCCTCCTATCCCCTCTTTCTCTCATGTA
This sequence comes from Protopterus annectens, assembly GCF_019279795.1. NCBI lineage: Eukaryota > Metazoa > Chordata > Ceratodontiformes > Protopteridae > Protopterus > Protopterus annectens. The sequence goes on from NC_056733.1 coordinate 923,095,193, forward strand.
TTTGTGGTGTATTTGTGTTTCCTTGTTGGATTCATTTTTTGATTTGTTGGGGACTTCTGACATCTAGGGCCAAGAAAGGCTGGAGAAGATGGCGTCGGCTGAGGGCTATGTACCAAAGGCGTCCTGGCGTCTGGGGATACTAGTTTATACAGCCGGCCTTGGGACCCAGACTTTGGGATTCTGGCCGATTCTGCTCGAGGGCTGCCTGCAATGGCAGGAGCACCCTACGGATACATGACTGCAACAGTGAAGACACTCGAACATCTACATTTATGGTAGGTGTACACAACTGTACTTTACTTCTCTCCTCACTCATCTGGAATTCCAGATGAATTTGCAAAAATCCTCTCTGATATATATCTAGGGTGTATTTTAGATACTTCCATTGCAAAACATTATTGCTTGCCTAAAGATGAGGTTTATTCATAGTGAGAAGTATTCCTGAACTTCTCTCTTCTGTGTCAAGTTTTAGCCAGAGGATTCCAGGCCATATGGCTTCTATGATCCGTATGATACCAATCATCAGACTGCACAGGGAAAGATTCTGTGGTGTCTTAAAAACATGTGGTCCCAGGATATTCACCATCTGGAGTTCAAATTACATACTGGATTTTGTAAAACCAGAGTTACATTGGTGGAGGGATAAGCTGGGTCTCAGTCCAGGGCTCAGTTTTTCTCATCCTACCCCAACATAATCTTTCATAGGTTCATAGATTATTACTAAGCTAACTGCCCTTTTGAGCCATTTTAAGCCTAGCCAGTTATCCCTGGGAGACTCAAACCCTGCACCTTGTGTTTGTAAGGCAAACACCTTAACCATTAGGCCACCCTCCCAACCGTTTTCCGACAGACTCCTCAAATTTTGTTTCGGGAGCAGTTTATATTGGAGTGAAAGTGCAGGGCCTGTGGGACAATTTGGGCATACAAAAGCACATAAATGTCAAGGAAATGGTAGGTGTATTTAATGCCATAAAATCCCTATATCATCTTTGTGAACCAGGCCCTATTCAGTTGATTACAGGCATTTAAAGACTGACAATGCAGCTTTGGGAGAAATCACTGAGCCTAAACATCCAGTTACAATCCCAGTTTGTTCCAGGAAAAGACAATGTGTTGGCGGACAGCCTAAGCAGGAATTTCACAGATCCACACGAGTGGAGGTTACATCCGAAGGCCTTCAGACAACTCACTTCGACATGGGGCAAGCCAGAAGTGGACCTATTTGCCTCTCACCTCAACCATTTTCTACCAAAATTTTGCACAAGGACATACCATCCAAAAGCTTGGAAAATAGATGCCCTCTCATTCAACTGGAACTCCCTAGCAATCTATGCATTCCCACCTCTGCCACTGATGACCTCAGTATTACTAAAGATCAAAGCAGAGAAGCCCAAAGGGAATCATAATAGCTCGGACTGGCCAAGACAACACTGGTACCCACTACTACGGAGCATATGTCACACCAGGAGGTGGGCCCTCCCTCAGTGGCCTCTACTTTGACTCAACACAATTTCGAAACATTGCATCCAAATCTTCAGACACTGCAGCTAACAGCCTGGGAGATCCCATAAATAACTTCAGCTTATCTCTCTCCAAGGAAGTTCAGCGGATACTAACAGAGGCTCGAAGACCATCCACCAGAAAGGTTTATTTAGCAAAGTGGAAAAGATTCAGCAATTGGAATACCAGCAAGGGACACGATGCATCATTGCTGAACATCCCACTTATCTTGGAATATTTGGTAGATATGTTAAAGAACGGCCTCTCATATTCTTCCATAAAGATACATGCAGCTGCTATTTCAGCTAGATACAACACTGATCCTCCTGTTTTCTCAACCCCCTTACTAAGACAATTCCTCAGGGGAATCAAGAACATTAGGCCACCAAGAAAGGCCCCAGTGCCAGCCTGGGACCTCAATTTTGTCTTAGAAAAACTGACTCTACCTCCTTTTGAGCCAGCAGCTTCAGTTGACTTGCAATTTCTCTCATGGAAGACGGCCTTCCTGTTGGCAATTACCTCAGCAAGAAGGGTTTCAGAGCTACAGGCCCTAATGGCAATACCACCCTTTATTATTTTCCACAGAGACAGGGTTTCATTAAGGACCAACCCTACATTTATGCCAAAGGTGGTAACTAGGGTTTCTCTAAATCAAGCCATTCATCTGCCTGCTTTCTTCCCCAATCCTGAGAATAAGGGGGAAAGACTTTTGCATACCTTGGACATTCACAGACAACTCCGATACTACCTGGACAGAACCAAGGCCAGTAGGAAGTCTGAACAACTTTTTGTAGCTTACGCCCCTGCAGTCCAAGGAAAAGCAATTTCAAAACAGACTATCTCTAAATGGATTGGACATTGCATCAGATTCTGTTATTCCTTTCATGGAAAGACTGTTCCAGCCAATGTCAGACCACATTCCACCAGAGCTACAGCCACCTCTACAGCATTTTTAAGAGGGGTGCCTACCAAGGACATTCTAGAAGCTGCTACATGGAGCTCCGTGCATACATTCTCCAAAGACTACAATCTCCCTCTATATTCCAGATCCAGAGCAGGCTTTGCTTCGGCAGTCCTGCAGGGTTTGATTGCTACACCATCTCTTTCCTAGAGCATACCTCCTCCCCAGCTAAGCTATGGTATTCTACCCACATGTTATGACTGCAGTTGCATTCTTGAAGGACATAGTACAGTTTTGTACCTACCATAAATGTAGATGTCCGATAGACATGCAACTGCAGTCGGATTTTCCCTCCCTCCATACCCCTCTATGCCTAGGGTCCACTACTATCCCTGTTACTCTTAGCTGGGGATATCTGTTATGGTGTATTTGCTTTATTGCTCATTTATTTGTTTGGAATCCTGTTTTTGTCTTCCAATTTGATTACAGCCTTCCTTGGAGGGCACCTGGCATCTGGGGCAAGAAACACTGAAGAAAATGGCGTCGGCTGATGCTTATGTACTCCAGCCGCTCTGACGTCGGAGAGAAATGCGACATCAGCCGACGTCGGACCCAGACTTTGGAATCCGGCCGACCGAGGGCTGCCTGAGGCAGGACAAACCCACATGTTATGACTGCAGTTGCATGTCTATCGGACATCTACATTTATGGTAGGTACAAAACTGTACTTTTTGTGTTGCAAAAACTTACTGTTTTATCATGCCTCCTTGGCTGATTTGAAGTTTATTACATGGAAAACTGCCTTACTTATTGCCCTGACAACTGCAAGAAGGGAATCTGAGTTGGTGGCACTTATGCTGGGAAACCAAGTCTGGCTTTCCATAGGGATAGGGTCACTATGTGGACTATCTAGTCACTCATGTTTAAGTTGGTCTCCTATTTCAGTTTGAATGTAGCTGTCAAGCTCCCAGCATTTTTTTTTTTTTTTAATCCAGACCATAAAACAAGGGAGAAAAGATCATTCATGCCTTAGATGACAAGTCATGTACTATCTTGACAAAAAACAAACAAAAAGTTTGCAGGAGAACCAAATAAGGGCGTCAAGATGTTTGGTACACGTAGTTTATTATAAAACCACACAACACAGAATTAACGCTGTCTGTACAGATCTGTTTTCGAACTTCTTCATCAGAAACAAACCAACATGAGGCTTGAACAATCATTTTATAACCTTTCCATCATTTAAATTAGCTGTGTGTGTGTGTGTGTGTGTGTGTGTGTGTGTGTGTGTGTGTGTGTGTGTGTGTGTGTTTTCTGCTCTTATCTGAGGTTAAAGCTATTAATTTAAGGTATTTTATAGGCCGTTTCCTTTTCTCTTTCTCTGCTAGGCATAGGTGTTTTTCTGAGTTTGGTTCCAAACCACACACAGCTAATTTAAATGAAGGAAAGGTTATAAAATGATTGTTCAAGTCTCATGTTGGGTTTGTTTCTGATGAAGTTCTAAAACGGATCTGTACAGACAGCGTTAATTCTGTGTTGTGTGGCTTTATAATAAACTATGTGTACCAAACATCTTGACGCCCTTATTTGGTCCTCCTGCGAACTTTTTGTTTGGTTTTAGTTTTTATCAAGTTCGCTATCATCTCTTGGATTGTTTGACTATCTTGACAAAGCCATGTCAGAAAAGTTGACCAATTGTTTATTTCCTACTCTGGGGCTAAGAAAGGTTAGCCATGTCTAACAGACTATTTCAACTTACTTAGCCAGAGATCCTCATTTGGAATTTGGAGATCTGCAGAGTGTATGCTGAATAGTAGAGGTCCCAGCACAGAGTCCAGTAGAGCATCACTGGTTACTTTTATGTGTGTCGGTACACTTGACACCCACCCTACAAGAGGTCTGTACCTCAACCAGTTTACTGTCTAACTACATATTTCAGTTTGGAGCTCATTCAGCTTACGTAATTTTTGTGAAATTACAAATAAGCAACTGGACTGGGAGTCATGTTCCACATCAGGATTTGTTACTTGAGAGGGTACTTCATGTATATGATCCAAATCTTGCCACGAGAAAACAGTAAAGACTTGTATTAATAAAATTGCAATCATGCAAGCAGAATGAGATGCTCATGACAAATTGTGGCAGAAGGGAAAAATTGCTAGAGTACTTGGTAGAAAATGATTATTTACTGTATACCAGCCAAGAGAGATGCAAATTTCCCCTGGCAGTCGGGAGATATCCAGAGCCGGGTATGATATTCAGGTTACTATATCCAGCTGTCTTCAGAATATTTATTTTTTCTTGGAGGATCAAATATGTATTTTTGGATGCAGTACAGGCTAAGGAGAAAAACAGTAGCCAGTAAGCTGAAAGGGACTCTGCTTTTCAGTTTTCTGACAATAACAAAGCCCGTAAACTTTGCCAGTGATGTCTTTTTTCCAAAGAAAAAAAATGCTTGAACAACAGGGAAAAAGCCCAGGAGATGACTAGAATAATCAGGAGTACCTTGTACTTGAAATAGAGAGTGGTGTTTGGAAATCAAGATGATCAGGAAGGAGACCAGCAACAATGAAAAATGTTAATATTTAAATGGAAGCATCGATCAATTAAATGTCTATTAGAAGTCAAATGAAGTTCTGCAAGAAATGCCTGAAAATGGATGTCTTGACTATTCAAACTGATGAGAGAACTGTAAAGCATAAACATTCAAGCTTTGGAATAGTATGGGACAATGCCTTCCTCAGGATTGTCATGGAGAGACTGGGCAAAAATGAGGCAGGGTTTGGAGATTTATAGCAGAGTACACAGGATGGATCATGTCTCTCCTTTCTTATTCATAAGGGCAGAAGATGAGTAGGAAGAGGCGCAGTGTGCAGTGGATGAGAAGACCTTCAAGAGAGGAAAATGTTTCCATTCAGTTTTGATGCACACTTGGAAGAATTTGCTAACTGGGAGCTATAGCGTCAGAAGTAGAACAAGGGGCAGAACAGTTTTTGAGTTACTGCTAATGGGCAGATATGGTACTAGAGCATCACATAACTGTATTGCAAGAAAGTAAGAACTGAGAAAGTAAGTGCTTATCCCGTTGCTTCCTTCAAGATTATAGTCATCAGGAAAGCAGAGTTCTATGTATCCTGTAAGTGTGTACATTTTTTTTTAAACGGGAGACTTTGTACTCCTGAAATTGTATTCATCACTGTTTTCAAAATATAATTCCTGAAGTCCTGGTAAAGGTACGTTTGTAGAACTAAGTCAGCAAGGTGGAATTTACAGGCAGATGTGATTTACATAGCATGATAGTGAAATCATCAGAGTGGGTTGTGCACAGCTATAGTTATTTACAAAAAGTTATGAAAAAATAAGACACATTTCCATGTTTATATTAATTCCAAAAGAGTCGATACTGTCATTTTGGAGTGGTTTATTCAACCAGTGAATGCTAGTAAAAGTGACGCTGTAGCATGGTAGGTAATGTGAAAACGTAACTGCTTTACTAAAAGAGCATTTATGATTATTTACCTGTATTTTTATAACTGCATTAATTTCATAAACCTTGTGGCATACAGGTGAACAAATTCTCTCATAATGTTTTGTATAAGATGGCACCATGTTGCCCCTGATACTTGCCATTTAACGTGAATGGTTTTGTAGATTTAATATCACTTTGAAAAATTTTAAAATGAGTATATGCAGAATTTGCACAGATTTGACAAAATGACAAAACCTCATTATACTGTCCCCTCTTGTCATACATCATTGGAAAGTTCTTGAACAGATAAACAGTTCTCACAGATATTTATATCTGTATTGCACACACTTGCATACAGTTTTACTCTTTTTGCTTGACAGTAACCATGGTATTTTTTGGCAAATAAAATGCAGTTTTTCTTAAATATGCAGTGTAAAATCAGCATCTACAGGCAGACCTTTGTTACTAACGCCAGTGTATAGGCCTTTGTCTACCAAATAGCTGTCATAGTTTGTTTTTGAAACTCACACAATTTATCAGATATTATAAAATGAAGTGCATTTTCAGTAGATGATTTTGGAGAAAAGCTCTCAGGATGCTAATGGTTTCCAGGCTTAGAAAATTTCGGGACACACAGGTGTTGGTTATCCTAATACTAATTATCTCTGTAACTCATATAATCCTGTGAATTATTTAAATTTCTTTGACCATGACTACATCCGTGGATGAAGGTTTATCTGTCAATACAGCTTGCAGACTTCCTTTTTAAAGTCTGATATTTAAAGCTCAAGTACACTAAGGCAAGTATTATAGGATGCATGGGAACTGATGAAGGAAATTAACTGCTGATATAAGCATGTGGATCAAAGCAGCTTGCCCCAGTCAGGCTACAACTTTCAACACTATATCCCCCCCAAAAATTGTACATAAACTGCAGGTCCTAAGGCCTCTTAAGGTAAATAAAACAAAAATGACTTGGGTCCATAATCTAAAACAAAAATGACTTGGGTCCATAATCACCTATGTGGTCAAAAACAACAGATGACAACTATCATTATCCCCTGTAACTAGTGAAGTCCCTTCGAGGCTGTCTCCTGAAATACCTTATTTTTAAAATAATTTTTCAGGCATCAAAACTGACTGTAGTGTTTGAATTTTTGGAAGTGATCATTGGAAAGCAGCGGAATGATGTTTACATTTAAAAAAAGACTACTATGTAATCCTTAAGTCACTGATTCTTGGTATGCAGGGAGATTTCTGTTTGTGTGGTAGAAGCTTCAGCACTGGCATAAAGCAATAGAAATCCAACTCTCTATGGCTAATATTTAAGCAGTAACCCATGACTGGGTGTGGGTAATGTTGGATTTACTCATGGTTTGTGTGGTTTGATCATGAGGGCAAAGCCTAAGTAATCAAAGGCAACCATGAGTAAATCCAGCATTGCCCACACCCAGTCATGGGATATAGCGGTTATACAATAACATTGTTTAAAAAAGAAATTGCGTACCTTTCTTAAATGTCATCGTATGATGGAGCAGTAGTGTTCCTTTGCATTGTTTCCCTGTTCTTCCAGGATTTCTGATGTGCAGCACATGCATGTAGGACTCACATTCCCATGCTTGCACAGTACATCAGTGCTGTTCACCAAAAGCAATGAAGAAAAAGAAATTGCTGTTGCCTTTTTTTTTTTTTTTTTCTCTCAGTATGAGGAAAAATATTTAGACATTCAATGAAAATCCAGACAGATCAGAGGTATGATAGTCTGCTGAGAGTGAACAGAAATACAGAAAAATCAGGTAGATTTCTATTTCTTTAGTTTTGCAGAACGTACCCAATTTTTATATTTTGCTGCCCTGTAAGGATATGTCAATAGAAAAGTTTGAATGCTCACTGGTACTTCAGTGGCTACACTTTTTTTTTTCTGTTGGCATGTGCTCAATTTACATTGGACACCCTGATTGGTCTGTCCAAGCAGCATGTACGTTTTTAAATAACAATGACCTGTTATTGTATAATTTAATTTTAGTTATTTTGTAGACACTATATACCAGCAATGATGGACTTTCTAGAAAAGTTGGTGGTGATAGAACTTTGAATTGGCTGGCCAAGAAATTTGAGGCTTAAAAAATTGCATTGGATGTGTCCCAGTAATTACTACTATATTATGTGTGCATTTTTTCCAGAGGTGACCTTGGACTACACTCCTTAAGTGACTTGCTTAGGGTCTTGAGCAAGTAGAAACCAAATGAATCAAGCCCAAGTTTTACAGGATGAAGAAATTTATCTGTGCTAAATTGCAAAAACATATTCGCATCAGTGATTGCCATTGCCCTTAACTTTCCTAATGAATTTGAACAAAGGCCTAAAGTAACTGAATAAGCTAATCTGAAGACTGAATAGATGCCCAGAGGAGTGAGATTTATGCATTTGTTTGCACATTATATGCAAAGAACATACATCAGTGTAGTGACCATGGCTGTACTTGAAGCAAGATGATAAAGGTAAGCTGCATTTAAAAAGTTTCCAACCATTGCAGCAGTAGTGGAAGAAGGCTGATAAAGCAAACATATGGTCATAATCATAGCTGTACTCTAACAAAGTATTGGAGAGGTATGCTTAAGTGGAAAGAATAATAGTACTTGGAAATCGAAAAAGAATGTGTATATTAGATAACAGGAGCCTTAATGAAGGGAGTACATAATCTTAAGGAACAATAAAGTGACAGAAGGACATTTATTAAGCTCCACAAGTCAACTAGAAATAAAGACCACACTTAAAGGAGCTCTTGTAATCTACATTATTCAAAGGTACAGAATGTGTATTGCAGAGAATGGCATTTGAAAATGCTGAAGGGACAGAACGTTAATCAGAGAATGATCAAGAAAAGTCTTTCAGAAATGTGTAAAGGGCATAAGATGAGAGAGGCAAGACCGAGTAGAGGGGCAGGGCTTTTAGCCTATCTGTATAGGATAGGTGTTTGAGACCCTGGATTTTCCTGATCAAGAAATTCTGTGGTCTCTCCAACTACTGCATGTGCTCGGCAAGGTACATGCCGAAGGGGGCATTATACTCGATAATTAGTCTGATAAAGGAGTACAGGGATGTTATGACCCCCTTGTTCCTGTATGAAATGCCCTTATTTATGAGGTGGGCCATGTAGAAAGCCTTCCGTACAGCGGAGGCAATGTGGTGGTCAAAAGTCAGGTTGCTATTAGCCTGGGTGCATAAGTCCCTCACGACTGATTGCATGCTTAGTACATTGTTATTAATGTGATAATTAGTGGGGATGACTTTTTTCCCCAAAGGGGATTTTGATGCATTTCTTGGCATTCAATTTGAGGCCATGCTTCTGGCACCGGTCATTAGTTTAGGTAAGGCCCTCTTGGAGGATGTTCACATCACTAAGAGAATTTAAGACAGAGCCCAGCTTGCAATCCTCTGCAAACTTGGTCAGCCACAAACCACTGGTTTTGGCTTGCATTTCAGAAAAGCATATCCCAAGCAGTAGAGGCCCCAAGACCTATCCTTTGGGTACACCGCTCGTTACCGGTCTACTAGAGATGGCTTCCCCTACTTTGACTGAGTGGGTTCTATCAGTGAGTCAGTTAGCTACCCATCTGGTAACATACTGGTTGATGCCTAGATGGGAGAGTTTATCTATTATGACCGAGTGGGGAATAGTGTCAAAGGCTTTGGCTAGGTCAAGGTAGGCAGTGTGCACAGTCTTCCCCTCGTCCATGGTTTTGGTGACTGTTTCAAAGAAGGTGACCAAGTTTAACAGGCATGATCACCCTTTGACAAAACCAAACCGTGTGGGGTCAAGCATTTGGAGATTATCATGGACCTTAAAAACAAGAACATTGGCAATGTGTTCCATGGCCTTGCAGATCAGGCTAGATTAGGTTAAAGGTTAATGGGTCTATAATTGCTTGGGTCAGTGGATGCTTCACATTTGTGTAGAGGGATGATGGTGACTGTCCTCCATTCAGCTGGGATGAAGCCAGTGCTCAGGCTTTAGTTGAATAGGGTGTCTAATAGAGCTGAGACCTCATGCCTCTGTTCATGTAAGATAACCAGGGATGTTATCGGGTCCCATGGAGACTGTATTTTATGCCTTTGAGAGGGCATTAAGGAACTCTTTCCTGGTTACTGTTCCCTGGTGATGAGAGGGAGGGGTCCGGTGCTGTGGATGTCCTGGTTTACTGATGGGGAGGGGGTGAAATTTTCACTGAACTTGTCTGCCAGCAGGTTGGCTATATCTTTGGTGCTTGTGTATGTAGTGTTATTGACCACCAGTTCAGAGCAGATTTGGGTGTTGCCTTTCAGATTGCGGACATATGTGAAGAAGGCCTTGATTGTCCTTGGTGGATGTGGCCAATTTGGACACTAAGTTAGCCTTACAGGATTTCACTAGTGACCGTATTTATTTGCTCAGACAAAGGAGAGATTGCTTCCAACTTGACACCTGCTCCTTCATGGACCTGGACAGCATTTTTTTCCTTCTATTGCAGAGTTTTATTGCTACTGTTCACCAGACACGTTTGTAGGTGCTCACATATTTTTTTGGTGTAGGCTTGGACATTAGTTCTAGTTCCAACTGAAGGGATGGTGTCTGTGAAGCTGCTTATACCTGCTCTGAGGAGATTGTAGTCCGCTTTGGAAAAGTTTTTCCGTTTGACCCTGACAAGGCAGGGGTCAGGGGAAATGGTGACTTCAAAAGTGATCGCTTTATGGTCAGATCTTACCAAGGAGGATGACACTGTAGGAATGCTACAGTGGCTACTCATGTTGGTTAGGACCAAGTCCAGGATATTTTCACTCTCGTAGGGGTGTCGACCAGCTAATCCAATGCATTGGCATTGACAAAGTCTAGGAATCTCTGGGCATTCATGTTTGGGCTAGAATAGATCTTCCACTGTATGGTTGGGTAGTTAGTCACCCAGGGTTAGGGTAGAGGGTTAAATCTTGATGGATTCAAGTAAGTCCAGATAGGTGGAGTGGGCATCCTGAGTCATGGTTGGGGGTCTGTAGATAGCTATGATTTGAATATGTGTTTTGTCAACAGTTAACTGCACTTGGAGTGTCTCCTGTGTGTCATACCATTTAACCAGCCCGGAGGTGTGTGTCTTTTATAAATATGAAACTCCACCTCCTTTGGCTTTGTAGCCCTCCGTTTGGGGTCTGAAAGTATGGTAGGATGAGTACCTGGTAAGGTTGGGGTGTTTTCCACAGCTTTGAACCAGGTTTCAGTGACTGCACAAGTGTTCGCATCCTACAGGGCAAGGAATGCTTGCAATGAGTGCAGTTTCATTCTAAGACTCCTAGCTTTTAGCAGCATGACTTTTAAATTTTTTATAAGAATTTTTCACGTTGGTAATTATTTGCTCATTACTTTGCCTAAAAAAGGCATTGTGGCAGAACCAAGAGCCTTTGCCAAAAGCCTAAAGCCCTGGAGAGACAGATGAAGGCCATCTTTGACTAAGCATTATGGTCTGTCAGTCATGTCCTCCAAGGCTGTCAGGTACTGGATCCCCTTGGAATGACACCAGAAACTAAGCCAATTGTTAGTCCATCATTTTCTGTTTGTACAGAGGTATCATTCTGGGTGATGGCAGGATGCTGCTTAAGGCTAGGGACATAATCTGCCTGGGACACATTCAGTGAGCTCAATCATGTCTCTCTTCATATAGTCCAGAAAGGTACATCTCAAGTCGTTCACACCGACATGGACTATGACGAGTCATAACGTACCTGTTGTTAAGAGACTTGAGTGCGTACGTGATATGGCAGATTGTCGCACCTGACAAGCAATTTACTGTGACTTTCTTCTCATCTAGCCTGGTGAGGGGCACATCTGAGTATCTCGTGATAGTCTCCTATGACTAGTATGTTGGGTTTGTGGTTGGGCCATAGAGGCTGTGAGACGGATGTGTGTACTGTGTGTGATGCTTGGTGCTCTGGGTTGTGATGTGTGTGTTTTTGCTTTGGAGGTCTCTTTTTTGTTTAAGTATGTTTTTGTTGAGAACCCCTGCATATGTAGGAGTGTGTTGTATAGATTTGGGTGGTGGTAGAGGTGTTTGTGCAGAAAACCTTCTCATTGCCAGATGTACTGGCTTGTGATTGAGACCGCAAGGATTCTACGTTCTTAATGTGATTGCATCTTCATATATTGTGTTCCTAAGTGGTAGTAGTAGAGGGTTGTCTTTGTACATAAGGCAGTTAAGGATGACTAAGATACATAGAGGTAAGTGCTTGGTTATTATGAGACCACAATGAAATTAATGAACACACTGTCCATAATCCAAATAGAAAATTGTAAAAGTGAAAATGATAGTATTACACTGAAAAATGCAATCTATTTATGAACCTCTTTCCACTTTTTGCAATGGAATTTTTTTTTTATGTATTTTTTGTAGACATCTGTTGTGGACTTGAAAACAAAGGAAGAGAAAGATGCAGAACTGGATAAAAGAATTGAAGCACTGCGAAAGAAAAATGAATCCTTGATGAGACGATACCAGGTGAAGTTTTAAGAACCCCTTTCCATTGTCCCTCTTCTTAGCTGTCTTTTGTTATTGAGGCAATAATTTTGGGTGTGTGTGTGTGCTAGGAGGTGAGTTGTATATTTCTTTGAAGAGGAATCTTGGAACATTGTTACATCTGGCATTCTTCCTGGTAGTCTGTTTGCCCGTACAATAGTATTTACAATAGTATTTTTGATCAGATTGTTTCCTGTAATCTGGCTAAATTTTCCAGTCTGTGAACCTTTGCTGGTTTGATGCCTGTGAAGGTACATGTAACAGGTGGCTCAAGACTGCTGAACAAGTTAATTGTTTTCATTACCTTTCTTCTGTTCTCACCATAGGAGCACCTTAGTCCTTCCGGTATCGGATCAAGTGTTTTCAGGAATGGGGGTTGGTGATCATTTGCATCTGTTTTTTGTTGTAAAATGTTTGAAAGTAGAGGATGATCATCACCTGGATTTTATATAAAATTAGGTTCTACCTTCACCTCAACTCATTCAGCAAGTGTTCTTGTAGTAGATGGATTATATCGAGTACCACACCCACTGCTTGTGTGTTAGTTTATTTCAATTCTTTTTTAATTTAACAAGACTGCTATAGTTAAATGACTGAAATCATCTTTGAAATACCAGTCTGTGAAGAATTTCTGAATGAAATAGATAAATCTGACACACACCCTTACTCAACCAAGGATGCACATTGAAAGTTGTACTGATGGTTAACTAGGTTGTATTGCTTCCTTTGGAGAAGGTAAAAATGTGGTAATATGTATTAGAGATGTGGTGGAGACGTACACTGGTATAAAATTCAAGCCGTCAAAAAGATTAGGTCTGTTTTATGAAGGTACAAAGAAATATTCCATTAATTTGTAGTCTAACAATGTCATTCATTTTATCTCCACATGCAAGTACAAAGCTGTAAAAATAATTTACTGCATGGGAATCCTTGATCTAGGAAGGGGATTATGAATTTAGTAGTATCTGTGCTCTTATAGTATATTGGCACTTGCATAGATGGTTGGGGGACAGGCAAATCTCATTTGTGATCCATTTCGTGCTGTAAAATAAGAAAAATGTATTGATAACTCACAAGGCTGTTTTTCACTGGTACCACATTGCCATCATATTGTCCCCATGTTATGAGGTTGCATTGGATGCCTGTTCATTTGATGTATATTCATTTTAAGATTCTTGTTTGTTTGGTCTTGTATGACTTTGATTTGTCTTAACTAATAGAGTTACTGGTTTGCTATCGTTTGGGATGAGCTCTGTTGTCTTGTATTTTGGGAATGCTAGTTTTGCCAAGATTATGGCTTGATGCTTGGTGTCCTGCTGTGATTTGCCAAGGGTGGTCCTAAAACACTTGGGTTATCTGCCGTCAGGCGGTCCTGCAGTCGGCCTGAATTCCTAAGCCTTGGTTCGGCATCGGTTGTCGTCGCTTCTTCCCTGACGTCAATGCGGCAGGGGTATAAAAGAGGCTGCAGACACCATTTTCTTCAGTCTTTCTTGCCACGCGGTGCCCGAAGCAGAAGCAGTTCGCAAGTGCCGGTCGGCCAGCTCCTGAGATTTTCGAACAGAACTTCAGCCGAAGTCTTCTATAAAGCTAAGTACCCCATTGAGGAAACTTTTCTTACCTCTGACTGATATCAGACAAAGTTAATAATTGTATTTCTTGTGGGAAGCAAATACCTCATAAGGATTTTCATTCTTATTGTATTCCTTGCCTAGGCCCAGACCACGTTTCTGGTTGTCGGTTTTGCGCTGTGTTAAGCATCGGGCTGATACTGCCTGACATTATTTTGGCAGAAAATTCAACTACATTATGTCGGAACCTCCGACTACCGCTATGTTTATAAAACGCAAGGACAAAGACCGGCAACCTAGACCTAGACCAGAAACCGAGGTCTCTGTTAGGCCTCCTGCCGGATCTTTGGTACTCAGTGAGGCACCTACGCAGCCCCTGACTACTGCAGATTTAGAAAATACAACTACCTCTCTGTCAGAATCTACCAGACCACTGGAGCCAGTTCCTCCTCAACTCGCGGACGCCAGCTCTGGCGGCGATATGGAGACTATGGACAGGCCTTCGGTTTCAGAAGGCGTTTTTAAACTGACTACTCTTTCTGTTAAGTCATACGCTAAGCTTCCAAAGATTAAGAAACCGAGTCCACAGACTCCCATACAGGCCCCTATGCCTAAAAAACAAATGCTCAAAATGGCGGAGGACCGGATTACCCTTATCAGAGGTTCCCAGCCCCCTCCTGACAAAAGGCCTAGACTGGAGGAAGATTTACCTCCTTCTGACCAGGAATCCATTTCCTCAGTAGACTCTGAGGAACAGGATTACCCCTTCCCTCTCTATGAAGACTCAGATTCTGAGGAGTCTATTCCCTGTTCCCCCCCTTCCCGAAGACTTCTCTTTTGGGGAAACCCTACACACCATGAGAGAGCATTTCCACTGGGAAAGACAAGATTACTCTGATTCCAAGAAAAGACTCCGTGAGTTTCTTCTTTTGCCTCAGCACAGACCCCTAGCCATTCCACCTGTTTTGGACATTCTGGATGATGTCTACACTGAATCCAGTCTAAATCCAGATTCCTTACCTCCAGCACCACCTAAACCTGATAGATACCATCGAGTCCCTGACTCTCAAGTTTTTATATGAAAGCCCTGCTGCAGACCCAGAAACCATTTCCCAGGATCCCAAAGGGGTTAAGGCCTCTACTGCTAAGAATCCACTACCTGCGAAAAGAGATTCCAGGGCATTAGAAAGATGGGGGAAAAAAGTGTATACCTCTGCCACTTTGGCCATGAGGGCATTAAACTGCCAATTCCACATGATTAAATACCAGCAGTACTTGCTTAATCGGTTAAAACAGAAAATGATCCCTCAAACAGATCAACTAGATTTCAAAGGGATGCAAGATTTGTTGCATGCAGCAGAACAAGTGGGAAAACATACCTTGCAGTGTGGTTTTGATTCTTTGGAGGCCTCATGTAGAGCAGCAGTCACAGGGTCTGTAATACGTAGACATGCTTGGCTAAAAGAACAGACCTTATCAGAATGTCAAAGCAAAGTTACTGGATGCTCCACTGCAAAAGGATGCGTTATTTGGTCTCAAAGCAGAGGAAGTTTTAAAGAAGATGGAAGAAAAGGCAAAATCAATGCAAACAGTTAAAGATTTTTTTACAGGTACAACCTCCTCGCTTCAGCAGAAACTGGCCATCAAAAAGCTGGTCCTTTCCTGCTTCAGACAGACCCCAAAGGGGCAAGTACAGACGCCCTAGGGGCAGAGGCCAGGCAACAGGGTACCTTCAGGCCTAGACAATGGCAAACAACAACTCAGAGGGGGAGACTACAGATCTCAACCCTTCAGAAAACAAACACAATGACTTTCCTCTTCGCCTGCCAAGCATAATTGCCCAGGCAGCACCTCTAGGAGGAAAACTGGCTCTTTTGCCACAAAACTGGCACATCATTATAAAGGACAAATGGGTTCTGGATATTATTACCCGAGGCTACAGATTTCATTTTCACACTTTGCCATGGATGAGAGGCATGCCAAATCTGCCAACAAACCAATGGG
The DNA here is from genome assembly GCF_019279795.1 of Protopterus annectens. Lineage (NCBI taxonomy): Eukaryota > Metazoa > Chordata > Ceratodontiformes > Protopteridae > Protopterus > Protopterus annectens. The sequence goes on from NC_056733.1 coordinate 923,111,174, forward strand.
CATAGGCACAAAAACAAATTTCAGCTCTCATGAACATGAAAGCAATTCAAAAGGTACCTGCAAAAGAGCAAGGTGAAGGATTTTACTCGAGACTATTTCTAGTACCAAGAAAGGACAAAGCCTGGGGACCCATCTTAGACTTTTCAATTTTAAACATTTAACTGGACATTCCCAAATTCAAAATGCTCACACTACAGCAGCTTCTTCCCATGCTGGGCAAGGAGTCTTGGCTGGTAACGTTGGACCTCCAAGAGGCATACCTGCATGTTGCTATCAGACAAGATTGCAGAAGATACCTCAGATTTTTGGCAGGCACAACACATTATCAATTCTCTGCATTGCCCTTTGGCTTCTCTACTGCGTCCAGAGTATTCACAAAATGCCTGGCATCAGTAATTGCATATTGCAGACAGCGAGGAATACAAATTTATCCATATCTGGACGACTGCTTGATCCAAGCGGACAGCAAAGACATCCTTCTACAGCATCTGGCATTTGTGACAAAGTTGTTAAGTTGCCTATGGTACACAGTAAACAAAAAGAAGTCAAAACTAATACCCTCACAAAAAATAATTTTCCTGGGTGCCAGCTTGATTACAACGACCCAGATGGCTTACCTCATGCCAGACAAGCAAAAACCTGGCAACTTCTACCCAGCTCACTGCAAGGAAATTCCTGCAGGCATTGGGGTACATGGCATCCTGCATTCAACTAATTGCATATGCAAGGCTACATATGAGAACTACAATGGTACCTAAAAAGTGTATGGTCCCAGCACAGACACAGCCTCGAAGCAACTATAACTCTCGTTCCCTGCCTTCAAAAAGAGTGTCCATGGTGGGCTCAAGCATGCCAAGCAAACAGTGGCCTTCCCTTTGTCGCACCTCCACCAAACCAAACCTTGACAACAGATTCATCAGACTACGCCTGGGGTGCACACATGGCAGGACAATGCATACAGGGCAAATGGTCTGCAAACCAAAGGCAGCTACACATCAATCAAAAGGAGATGCTAGCTGTAAAAAATGCACTAACAGCCTTCTAGGACCTTTTGCATCCAGGACAACTCCTAATAAGGATGGACAACACCACAGTTATGTGGTACATAAACAAGGAGGGATGCACTCCTACCCACTATGCAGACAGGCAATGGACTTGTGGAACACAGCATTAACTTACCAAGTACAACTGCAAGCACAATTCCTGCCAGGAAAAAAAAAAAAACATTTTGGCAGACAAATTAAGCAGAAATTTGACAGACCCTCATGAGTGGAGACTACACCCACAAGTATTCTCAATGATAACTCAAAGGTGGGGACCGCCAGACATAGATCTGTTTGTCTCAACCAACAACTGCCAGCTACAAAAATTTTGCAAAAGGACTTACCATCCCCTGGCCTGGAAAGTGGATGCCCTATCATTCATTTGGACAGCATTGTCAGTCTACGCCTTCCCACCTCTGCCTCTACTCTCCCAAGTATTACTGAAAACCAGATCAGAGAGACCACAGATGATCCTCATTGCCCCGGACTGGCCACGTCAACACTGGTACCCACTACTACGAAACTTGTCTCACAGCTCTCCATGGATCTTACCTCAATTCCCTCTGCTGTTAACCCAACAGAACTCGCAGATACTTCAGTCAGCTAAGGACCTTAAATCTAGCTGCATGGAAAATACCTTAAATTATCGAACACTTCTCTCAAAGGACGTCCAGAATGTCATTTTTGAGGCCAGGAGGCTCAGCACCAGAAAAGCTTACTCAGACAAATGGAAAATATTTTGTGTATGGAACCAGGCTAGAAGCCTAAATCCTGGTATCCCAAACATTACGCACATACTCCAATATCTAACTGAGCTGCTACACAAAGACCTTTCTTTCTCATCCATAAAGATCCATGCTTCAGCCATTTCAGCTCAATATAATACGGTTCCACCCATTTTCTCTCATCCTTTGCTAAGGCAGTTTCTCAGAGGGGCAAAAAATATAAGACCCCCCCCAGAAAGCCACCTACTCCAACTTGGGATCTAAATTGTGTTCTGGAAAAGTTAACACTACCTCCTTTCGAACCAACCTTTTCAGCAGAGCTTCAATACTTGTCATAGAAGACAGCCCTGCTGCTAGCTATCACCTCAGCATGCAGAGTCTCAGAACTGCAGGCCCTTATGGTAGTGGAACCTTTCATCATTTTCCATCAGGACAGAATATCTTTACGCACCAACCCTTCTTTCATGCCAAAGGTAGTATCCAGTGTGGCTCTCAATCAGACCATACACTTGCCCACCTTTTATCCAAACCCACAGAATAAAGGAGAAAGACTCCTTCACTATTTGGACATTCACAGACAGCTACGTTACTGTTTGGACAGGACAAAGGCCTTCAGAAAATCTGACCAACTCCTTGTATCCTATGCACCAGGCTCAGAAGGAAAGGCTATTTCAAAGTAGACCATCTCCAAATGGATAGCACATTGCATCCGCATTTGCTACTCACACCACGGGAAAGCAGTGCCTGCTAGTATTGGGTCTCACTCTACCAGGGCTACAGCAACCTCAGCAGCCTTCCTCCAAGGAGTCCCAACCAAGGACATTCTGGAGGCAGCTACCTGGAGTTCAGTGCACACCTTCACCAAGCATTACCACCTTCCTCTGTACTCAAAAACCAGATCTGGGTTTGCCACTGCAGTTCTGCAGGGCATCTTAGCTGCACCTAACCCAGTTTAGGTCCTACCACCCAACCATAGCTTTGGGACTCTACCCAAGTGTGATGACTGCAGCAGCATAGCACGATGAACATAGTACAGTTTTGTACCTACCATAAATGTAGATGTTTGAGTGGTTGGGCTGCTGCAGTCCAGGTTACCCTCCCTCCATCCCCTCTTTCTAACAAGGCCTTTTCTTATACCTCCATGTACTTAAACCTTTGGGATGCAGGTCTATACGGTGATTTGCTTACAACTAGTACCATTGTTTTGCACTAAGGTATGTTTTGCAAGCTTCTTATTTTGCCTTCTTAGTTTGGGGGCACCTGGCATCTGAGGCAAGAAAAACTGAAGAAAATGGCGTCTGCTGCCTCTTTTATACCCCTGCCGCACTGACGTCAGGGAAGAAGCGATGACACCGACGCCTGTCCAAGGCTTTGGAATTCGGTCCGACTGTGGGACCGCCTGATGGCAGATAACCCAAGTGTGATGACTGCAGCAGCATAACCACTCGAACATCTACATTTATGGTAGGTACAAAACTGTACTTTTCCCATACTTGGTTAATGTACTAATGTTTTAATAAAGCACTTGTTTTATACACATTAATGTTTTATCTGACTTTACTTTGCATAGTTTCAGTAAGCTCATTAATGAATTTGAATCCTACATCACTGTGACACCTGTTCCCTGGCCCAGCAATCAAGGAGCCTCAGTCCTCACCACTATCATCAATGAGGGGCGTCTCATATAGGAGGAAAGGATAACAAATACACACAGTAAAATGCAATTTCCCTTAAGAGCACACAGAGATCACAGTCAGTCCGGGGCTGGTCACGCCCTTGCTCTCCAGGTCCCCAATAAGACTGCCCACTGGCACAGCTATAGGTTCCAGATCTCAACCAGTTGGGCAAGCTAAAATCTCCAGCAGCCTCTCTGTCCAACCAATGCTCCGTGCCCCTGCCCAAGTAGCTGACACACACACACACACTTTGAGATAAGTTTATATAACCACACGGGCACTCCTGGGGAAGGCTGGCACAGGTTCTCCAGCTGTGCCCCTTTTACCCAGGCTATACAGCAGAAATCACTGCCACCACCCAGCTAATATTTATTAGCTACTCAAAGGCCCTTAAAAGGGTGTCCAATTATTATTGTCCAGTATTATCATCCAATTGGTAGTATAACAACAGTCAAGGCTTATTAGAGTAACTTTGTACAGGATCCCCATATACATGCAATGTATTCTTAGAGCTTAACTTATCTCTACACAAAACAGCCACAGCTTAACTTATCTCTACATAAAATAGCAACCGTTGAAATGTTTTAAAATATTTAATAATAAAAACACAAGACAATATTTCTTACTACACAGTGCTAGTCAAGAGTTCAGAGATCACAGAGAAGTACTTAAAATAATTCAGTAGTATAGTTCTGACAGCACAGAAAAAAGTGCTTGGTCTAATCTTTCTAGTTTTTAGCTATTTCTAAGAGAAACCACAAGTCTAAGATAACTTGCATATAGAACACAGGCAGAGTGTTGATGAGTTGGATGGTCAAGACAAAAATGTTTAATAATCTCTGATTCTCTGTTTTTAAAATCACATTCCTGGCTCCCATTATATCATTCTTCACCCTTCCCTGGGTTCCCAGGCTAGCAGAAACTGCATTTACATTCTTAACATCTCCTTGTGTTCTCTTGCAGCTGGTCAGGAAGCATAGCAATAAAAATACATTTGCATGTTTAAATCTAGCAATTTAACTCTTGGTTAAAACAATAGAAAGAATGTCTTCACCTAGACTGGCCAGAGCCGATTTAGATCAAAGGGTCACAACATGCTTTGTTTGGTCAGCTTTCTGCCAGCAGAGTGTATTGTAACATTTTTTTGCAGTTCCACATCTAACAGCAGATCTGAAGTAGGAGATTCATTTGTCTGCAACCTGTGGGTTATGGATCCGATATCGGATCCGAACCGGCATGGTTTACCAGCTATGGATCCAAGCTCTCAGCTCCTCCCCTCACCCATAATGCTCTGCTCTACCCTCATGACCTCAGATCCATGGTGACCAGATTGTGTTTTTCCAGCTCTCCAGCTAAGTGCTATATTAGTGTTTAAAATACTTCAATTTTGTATTTTTTTGGTTAAATTTGTGTGAAAGTGTAGGTTTCTCTCCTGTATTACTTTTTTTAGAGTTTAAAACTTAAGTTTATATCCCTCCGTGTGTGTTTGGGCCTGTGAGTGATTTTGTTGTTACTTTTACTTTTTAGTTATAGTAACTTGTTGTTAGTTTGGGATGTCTGAACAGCCCAAAGCTATTTTTGTGGCCATAAGCTCAGCTGATGGCCACACCCTGGGGTTGAACACCTCACATCTGGATGTTCCATTTGTGCAAGGTTCAACCCCAGGGCATTGAAGGAGCGGAGGTCCAAGCTTGTTTTGGCGGGTCTTTTTCCACGGTTGTTCCCCCCTCCTCCTCCTGGGACTCAACCTCCCGTTTCTGGTTGGGACGGAGGGAGAAGCACCATCGAGACCTCTGTTTCGCCCGCCAGCCCGGTCTCCAGTGTGTTTTTCACCGGGACCTGAGGAGGAGGAGACCCGATCTCCGTCGAGGCTATCAAGGAGGCACTCAAGGCCTACCTCGGTAGCCTCTTCGAGATCAACTTATAGCCTGTCGGACGCTGATCTGGACTGGATGATAAGGTTCATCCAGACCCAGATGCAGATGGGAGTGCTCTTGCCTCCCTTTCAAGCCAATTGCTCCTTCTCCGACCTGCTACCGGGTTCGGAGCAGTTCGCCGATAGTACTTATCCGACCCTGCCGTGCATCGGATCCGACCTCGAGCCTGGATCTGAGCCGGATCCGGGGATCAGTGCTCTTCGGGCGCACTATCCTTCAGATCCTGGCTCCGATCCACTCTTCGGATCCGAGGGCGATTGTCGGATCCTTTGGTGGCTTTTGATGTAGTGGAGCACTTGTTTCAGCTCCGTCCCACGCTCCCTCTGCACTGGGTCAGGCTTCCACCATCCGGCCCTTGGGACAGCCCCAAGCTGTTCCCCTGGAACAGGTTACAGTCCTCTGACAGCCCCCAGAGGATGTTCCCGGAGGCACATTGACTCCCCGAGTCTCTCACGGAAGATTTGGAGGAAGGGGAAGGCTCCCCACGGTCACCCCGAGGATGTCTCATTTGGAGACATCATGGAAATGTCTGCCCCAAGTCTTCCTCGGACGAGTCCGTGTTCTTGGACCCCTGGTGGACCTCATTACCACCAGGGCGTGGAAGGAACCGGACACCGTGGAGCCAATCCCTAAGAGGCCCGACCGGATCCTCAGTCCATCGGCTGACCGTGCCCATTGGAGTAAGGGGCCTCCGGTAAATGTCATGTTGCACCAAGAGGGAACTTGCTCAGGAGAGTCCTCAGTCCATCCCCGAGCAAGGAGTCTCGGATGATGGACCGCTAAGCGGATGTTTAGTTCAACGACCTTCAACTACCTGGCACGTGATTAGGATGCAGCGATCTTATTAAAGAATACGCTGCATCTCTAGAGTCCATGTCGGAGGAGGACAAAGTGCTGCACTCCACCCGCATGGCCACTCTTAGATCAGTTACCAATACCTCTATGCGGCTTCTCCCATGCTACGGAAGGCCATGTCTAGTCACTAGGCGTCAGGCCTGCCTCCGTCATTGCGATTTCTCAGAGCCCTTCAAAGTGTCATTTTGATGGTTCTGCCCTCTTTGGCAAAACCGTACACTTTGACCCAGGCTGTCTGCGAATCCGCTTCTCTGCACCCCAGAGACCCTATTCTAGGAACCAAAAGGGTCAGAAGAAGATGTGGTTCCGGAAGTCGCAGCAATCCCAGCCTGCTCCGGACAACCAGTCCTTCCGTGGCAGAGGAGGACAGGGCCCTAGAGGCAGAGGGGCTCCCAGGAACTTCAGGTCCAGAGAACCTTCTCTGAGCAACCCTGAGGGTTGCCCGGCTGCTCCACTCTGGAGGCAGTCGGGAGCACCTAGCGGCATGGGAGTCCATAACATCAGACCGCTGGGTTCTCCAGATCATATCCAGAGGATACCACATCCCATTTCGTCACCTACCAAAATTGAAGTCCCTCCCAGACGTTCCACCCGGTCAAAGGGAGGCCGCTTTGGCAGAAATTGGCCATCTGCTAAAGAAAAGAGCCATCCAGCCCGTCCCCCCAGACCAGATCGGATCAGGGTTCTACTCCAGGTTCTTCTTAGTGCCAAAAAAGGCGGGGGATCTAAGACCAATTTTAGACCTTTCTCTCTTGAACCTGGCAGTTCCCAAGGAGAAGTTCCGAATGGTCACTCTGCAATCTATTCTCCCCCTTCTGGGAGAAAATCACTGGATGTGCTCCATAGACCTCAAGGATGCGTACTACCACATTCTAATGGACAGGCGCTCCAGGAGGTTTCTCCGCTTCCGGCTGGGAGCCAGTCACTACCAATTTCAGGTCCTTCCCTTTGGTCTCACCACAGCCCCCAGGGTGTTCACCAAAGTGTTAGCAGTGGTAGCGGCCCACCTGAGGCTTCAGGGGGTGCAGGTCTTTTCCCTACCTGGACGACTGGCTCCTTACCGCCCCAACAAGGCATCTACTACTATTGGCGAGACTCCTTTCTCCATCTTGCTCCCAGTCTGGGCATCACTATAAATACAAAAAAATCCAACCTAGCACCCTCGCAGTTCATAGATTTTATAGGGGCCAGGTTAGACACAAGGAGTTTAAAAGCCTTCCTCACTGCAGACAGAGTTCAAACTCTGCAGCTCCAGGTGCGGGTCATTCTCCACTCAAGTTCAGTTCAAGGAGTTGGTCCTGAGGGCTCTAGGGTCCATGGCGTCTGCTATAGCACTTCTTCCTCTCGCCAGGCTCAATATGCGCATCCTCCAGTGGACTCTCTTAGTACAGTGGTCTTACCTTGCTCTTCCTATGCATCATCCCATTGCGATCAGCAAGGCTTGCAAACGGTCCCTCCTGTGGTGGCTTCACTCTCCAGATCTCCACAGAGGCCGCCCATTTTGTGCTTCTCCCCCTCTCGCCACGGTGACCACGGACGCCTCCCGCCTCGGGTGGGGGGGGGCATTTTGCAGGCCGGACCGTCCAAGGCACGTGGTTACTGCATATCAACGTTCTAGAGATGAGAGCGGTGCTCTTAGCGTTGCTAGCACTTCAAGACTTTCTTCCCTTGGGGACAATTGCGATTCAATCGGACAACATGTCGGTTGTCTGGTATATCAACAAGCAAGGAGGAACCAGGTCTTACCCTCTTTGTCGAGAAGCCATGAGGGTTTGGGAATGGGCAATCTCCACCAACCGCTTTCTCATAGCAACGCACATTCCGGGTCGGTCCAACATCCTGGCAGACAAGCTCAGTCGCACCCTTCTGACCCCTTACGAGTGGTCTCTCAATACTCAGGTAGCAGAAAGCATATTCGCACGGTGGGGAACTCCTTCTTGCGATCTTTTTGCCTCTCCCTCAAACACCAAGTGCGACAGTTTTTTCGCTCTGATACCTCCTCCAGGAGGTTCCCCAAGAGACGCTCTGGTGCATGCTTGGCCACCCAGTCTTCTATATGCTTATCCCCCTTTGCCTCTGATGCTCCAAGTTCTTCAGAAAGCCTCTCGGGTGGGGTGCAGAATGATTCTCATTGCTCCGTTTTGGCCTCGACAGATCTGGTTCCCCTTCCTAAGGTCTCACTCGGTGAATCCCCCTTGGATTCTAGATCCCATTCCAGATCTGATATCTCATCCATCCCGCCTATCTCCTCCGAACCTGGACAACCTGAAGCTGACCGCTTGGCTGCTCCAGTTCCACTCTTGATCAGGACTCCCGGTATTTCGTCCCCTGTTAAGGCGATCCTGGTGGCAGCTCATAAAACGTCCACTAGGAAAGTCTACCGTAGCAAGTGGAAACGGTTTTCTTTGTGGGCGGAGCGGCAAGGCCTGAATCCCTTCACAGCTCCTCTCCCTTTAGTGCTTGATTTCTTAACCACTCTTTTTAACGATGGTGCCAGCAGTTCCACGGTCAAAGTACAACTTGCGGCAATTTCACATTATCACATTGGTCATGACTCCAATCCACTCATGTCAGCCAAGTTGTGTAAAATTTTCCTTAAAGGTACTTTCCTTCTCAGGCCCCTGTAAAACAAGCGGTTCCTCCTGGGACCTTTCCTTAGTTCTCCAGGCCTTGACCGACGGTAGATCTCAAATTCTTGTCGTTCAAGACTGCCTTCTTAGTAGCCATTACCCAAGAGAGTTTCAGAGCTCCAAGCATTATCAGCTAAACCTCCTTACTTGGTCTTTCATCCGGACCGTGTTTACCTCAGGACCAACCCGTCCTTTCTTCCTAAAGTAGCTTCTGAAGCAAACATTAATCAATCCATTAACCTCCTGTTTTCTTCCTAAATATGAAAACAAAGGTGAATATAAGCTTCACTCCTTAGATGTTCACAGGCAACTTAGATTTTATCTAAACAGGACGGCTGGTCATAGGCAATCCGACCAGTTGTTCATTTCCTTTGCTAAATTTAATTTGGGCAAGCCAATTTCTAAAGTCTCTCTGTCTCGTTGGATTTCACAATGTATCTTATTGGCTTATCAAGCTTCAGGAAGGCCGCTCATTCAACCCAGTCAGTTTCTACCTCGGCAGCCTTTAAGGCTAGGATTCCTCTAGATGATATTTGTGCAGCAGCCACGTGGGCTTCATCTCATACTTTTATTTCCCACTATTAAGTTGGATCTTGCATCTAGGGGTAGAGCATCATTTGGGTGCTCCGGAATATCCTTCCATGATGGCCAAGATTCAGGTAGCTGGGGACTCTGTCCCACAGGTTGCAGACAAATGAATCTCCTACTTCAGATTTAGAAGTTATGTACTCACCATAACGTTCCATCTGAGTAGGTGTATTCATTTGTCTGCAACCATCCCGCCCTCCTATCCCCCTGGCCTTTCAGTTTCCTGCATATGGTGTGTTACCCTTTTCAGGGTGTTCTTGCTGTTGGCAAACTCGATCTGAGGTCATGAGGGTAGAGCAGGGCATTATGGGTGAGGGGAGGAGCTGAGAGCTTGGATCCATAGCTGGTAAACCATGCGATCCATAACCCACAGGTTGCAGACAAATGAATACACCTACTCAGATGGAACGTTATGGTGAGTACATAACTTCTAATTTTTCCATTTAAGACAACAAGCCTGTGGTTCACATTAATATTTACAGATGACTTTCTGTCTGGCTAGGCTGGCAGCCTTCACATTCCCCTCATCCCCGAGAACTCAAGCTAGTTTTTCAAGCGACCCTTGAGAAATGCTGCTTGAGAGGGTTATGTCTATGAGTGTACCTTACCCCATTCCCTGTGTTAAGAGCCCATCTGCATTGGCATTGCTAATCCCAATGCGGTGCTGCACTGACATATATGCTTGCAACACTAGGCTCCATCTTGGCAACTTGGGATTTTGCTGGCTGGCTCTGTGTAACCATGTTAGGGCGTTGTGATCTGTCATAACAGTGAATTTCCTTCCATACAGATAAGGCTGAAGTTTCTGCAGTTCCCACACTATGGCTAGACATTCCTTTTCTACTGCTGCATAGCATTCCTCCCTGGGTTGGAGCCTACAACTGAGATAAACCACTGGGTGTTCTTCTCCCTCTGAAGAAATCTGGCTAAGTACAGCCCCCACCCCATGGTTCAAAGCATCCACCTGCACAACAAATTATTTGCTGTAATCTGGACTGGCTAACATAGGGGTCCTCCCAAAGCTTCTTTAAGTTTCTGGAATGCCTGCTCACATGCTGGGGTACACACTACCTTATCTGGCCTGCTCTTCCTTGTCAGGTCTGTGAGGGAAGCAGCTATGGTACTATAACTGGGGACGAACTTTCTGTAGTACCCTGCTGTCCCTAAAAATGCCCTCACCTGCTTTTTAGTAACAGGTGTAGGCCATGCCCGAGTGGCTTTCACTTTGGCAGGTTCTGGCCTTATCTTACCACTCCCCACTGTATGTCCTAGGTAGGAGACCTGCGTCATACCCACCTGACATTTGCTCAGCTTAATTGTCAACCCTGCCCTCTGTAGTGTGCCCAGCACCTCCCTGACATGCTGAAGGTGCTCTGACCAGGAATGGCTGTAGATGACAATATCATCTAGGTAAGCAAGGGCAGACCATCCTGCTTCTGCTAGGATACGATCTGCCAGCCTCTGGAAAGTCGCTGCGGCATTCTTCCTCCCAAAGGGCATCTTTGTGAACTCATACAAGCCAAAAGGAGTCACAAAGGCTGACTTCTCTCTAGCACTGAGAGTCAAGGGCACCTGCCAGTAACCCTTGGTAAGATCAGTAGTTATAAGATACGTAGTCCCACACAGCTGCTCTAGGGCCTCATCTGTCTTGGGCATGGGGTAAGCATCTGACTCTCTGACCATTTAATTTCCTGTAGTCCACACAGAACCTGGTGCTGCCATCCTTCTTTGGCACCAGCACCACTGGGGAGGCCCAGGGACTGTTGGACTCTTGAATCACCCGTAGCTTGACCATCTCCTGTACCTCCTCCCTTAGTCTGTTTGACTCTCTCAGGCACTCTAAGGGGCCTGCCTAATATGCCTTTGGGGTCCTGTATCCACCTGGTGCTGCCCCAGGTGGGTGCACCCTGGTTTCCCAGTGAACATGTCCCCAAATTCCTGCAGCACTGCTCGGATCTCTCGAACTTGGGTAGGAGATAGCTGCTGGGACATTGCTACCCCTTCCACTGAGGTGTCAGCCCGAGCCTCACTGAAGGAGATCAATCCTCAGATCTCCCTCAGACTCCTCCTGCAATCCACTGCAAATGCTCAGCACAAGGGCCTCCCTATCATGGTAAGGTTTCATCATGTTAACATGGTACAATTTGTGTCTCTGCCATCTGCCTAGCAGTTCCACCATGTAGTTAACCTCACTTACCTTTCTTACCACCTTGTAGGGTCCCTCCCCAAGCTGCTTGCAGCTTATTGTGTTTGGCAGGAATGAGAACCATTACCTGCTGCCCCACAGCATACTCTCTAGCTCGAGCATTCCTGTCATACCACACCTTTTTCTGTTGGGCCTCTGCCAGGTTCTCCTGGGCCAAGCCCATGAGTTCCTTGAGCCTTGTCCTGAGGTTTAGGACGTATGCTACAACAGACTCCTTGTGAGAGACTCACTCACTTTCCCACTCATCTCAAATTAAATCTGACCCTATGCCCATACAGCAACTCAAAGGGTGAAAAACCTGTGGATTCTTGGAACTTCTCCGTAAGCAAACAGATGGGGCAAATATTTTTCCTACTCCCTCTTAAACTGATCTGCAAATGCCTGTAGCATGGACTTGATTGTAGAGTTTAACCTCTCAACAAGACAGTTAGTCTGGGGATGGTAGGCGGTGGTCTTCATGTGCTTCACCCCACAGGACTACCACAGACAAGCCAGCAGGTCTGATATGAAATTGGCACCTCTGTCAGTCAGTATTTCTTTTGGGAAATCTACGCTACTGAAAATCTCTAACAAAGCATTTGCCATCTTCTCGGCCTCAATGGGAGGACAAAGCCACTGCCTCAGGGTATTGTGTAGCATAATCCACTACCACTAGGATGTACTTTTTCCCCGTGGAACTTGGGGTACTCGGAGGACCCACAATATCCATAGCTACCCTCTGAAATGGCTCCTCAATCACAGGCAAAGGCATCAAAGGAGCTCTCATCTTGTCTCCTGCCTTGCCAACCTTTTGTACTGCTCACAGGTCCTGCAATACCCTGTTACATTTCTGGAAATTCCAGGGCAATAGAAGTTCTGCATAATACTCCTCTTTGTATGTTTTATGCTCATATGACCTGCAAAGGGAATATCATGGGCTATGGCTAGAAGTGTCAGATGGTAGTCTCTAGGCACTACCAACTGCTGTACTCTCGCCTTCTAGCCCTCCCTCAGAGGTTCACTCTTTGTATAGTAAACCTTTGTCCCAGTATACAGATTCCCCCTTTCCTTGAGAATCAGGTGCCTCCCTAGCTTACCTGCCTCAGCCCTTGCAATGTAGCGTCTGAGAGCTGAGCCTGTCTCAACTCTCTCCTTGTAACCCTTTCCAGCTCCCCTTCCACAGGAAGTCTGGCATCCTCTGACAGTGGTGCCTCACTGTCAGCCTGGGTACTACTACTCACCTCTACCTTTGCAGTCACTCTGTCCAAGGGGCCAAGAATACCCCCCCAAGAAGCTGTGGTTCACCTTCAGTCTCACTGCTACAGGATAGCTCCCTTCCTGAAGTACCCACCTCACCAGTCCTGGCTGAAAGTATGCAGTCTGTCTGGGTCTCCCCCAGGCTACCAGACCCACATGCTTGTCTCCTAGCCTGACTGCGTGTAACTGCATGTACGTAGTACTGCCTCATCCAAATCCTTCCCTCTCAGGACATCTGCAGGATGGTAGTTTAGTACCCCTGTTGTCTCAAGACAACCTACTATTGGCATTTTGTCTTCCTTCCCACTTACTGGCTCTTACCTTTTGTTCCCCATGTTACCTCCATGGAAACATGTGCCACATGGCCCCACTGGTTGCATTCAAAACATTAAACCCTAGCTCCTGGATGTGTACCTGGACTAGTGGCTTCCCCTGCTACTGGCAGATTCTGTTGGGGCAGTCTGTGCTGCCCACCCTGGGTTCCTTTAGACCCATGAGCAGTACTGGGAGTCCCTTTCCTGTGTAGGGCTGCCCTGTTTGCCAGGTGTAAGTCTCCCTTCCTCCCCAACTCATCTGAAGTAGCACATTGTCTGTCAGCTAACCAGATCCTCATGTCCTCAGGCAAAGTGCTAAGGGCTTGTTCCCTCACCAAAAGGTCTGCCAGCCCTTCAAAAGTGGTGACCTGACATCCACTCGCCCTCCTATGGAAATAAGTGCTCAGTTCAGCAACCTATTCACACACACTATCGTCTGCCTTGCATCTATGCTCATGAAACTTTTTCCTATACATTTCAGGTGTTTAAACAATTCTAACAAATGCTTTTTAACAGCAGTATAATCAAAACATGCAACGTCGGACATTTTTGACAAAACAGTTATAGCTTTACCATGGAGTAAGAGGGTCAGGAGCCATACCCAGAGCCTTTGTTCAACCCCTTACTGATTGCATACCCTCTCAAACATATGAATGAAACTATCAAAATTATCCCCCTCTTTAAAATGCAGAAGAAATGTACTGACCTGTTGTGCTTCTGGGGTCCAGTTACTTCCTTCCCCATTACCTCCATGACTCTGGCAAAGAGTCAGCATCTCCTTCTCATGCTGCCTCTGCCTCTCCTTCCTCAGCTTCCAGGCATAGCAGTTTCTCATTCTCCTCAGCCTCTAGATGCCTCAGTCTCTCAGTTGCTTTTATTTCCACATGCCTGGCCTCCAACTCAAGTTTCTTTAGCTCCAGATGGATTTTTAATTCCTCTGGAGAAAGGTTGAGCTGTCCATTCTCCGAGTCTATTATATCTCCACTGCCAGTCTGATTGTCCTCCTGGTTGTTATTTTCTGATGCAGCTGTAACCAAAGCTGCAATCAGGTCTGACTTGGTGAGGTTTCCATGTACCAGTCCCCTAGCCTGGCACATCCCTGCCAGCCGGCTCCTTGTCAGCTTTCCATATTCCACTGCTGACATGCTGCCTGCTCACCCTGACTGACTAAGCTAACAAAAGAAATAAAACAATTGAGATCTGAACTTTGGAGTATTCACTAGTACAAAACACCTTCAAAGCTCACTGTACAAAAGCTGCAGGGATTCACTCTACCCACACCACTACACCAATTAGTATTTGCCAGCCAATTAATATGTGATGTGGATATCCCACCCCTGCCGCCCGTGCCCTGGCCCAGCAATCAAAGGAGCCTCAATCCTCACCACCAACACCAGTGAGGGGCATCTCGTATAGGAGGAAAGGATAACAAATACACACAGTAAAGTGCAATTTCCCTTAAGAGCACACAAAGCTCACAGTCAGTCCGGGGCTGGTCGCTCCCTTGCTCTCCAGGTCCCCAGTAAGACTCCCCACTGGCACAGCTATAGGGTCCAGATCTCAGCCAGCTGGGCAAGCTAAAATCTCCAGCACCCTCTCTGTCCAGCCAGTGCTTTGTGTCCCTGCCCAAGTAGATGACACACACACACGCACGCACACACTTTGAGATACGTTTATACAACCAGACAGACACTCCTGGGGAAGGCTGGCACAGGTTCTCCAGCTGTGCCCCTTTTACCCAGAGTATATGGTAGAAATCACTGCCACCACCCAGCTAATATTGATCAGCTACTAAAAGGCCCTTAAAAGGGTGTCCAATTATTACTGTGCAATATTATCCAATTGGTAGTGTAACTAAACAGTCAAGGCTTATTAGCGTCACTTGGTACGGGATCCCCAGATACATGCAGTGTACTCTTGGAGCTTAACTTATCTCTACACAAAACAGCCACATCTGAAAGGTTTTAAAATATTTAATAATAAAAACACAAGACAATACTTCTTACTACACAGTGCTAGTCAAGTGTTCAGAGATCACAGGGAAATACTTAAAATAATTCAGTAGTACAGTTCTGACATCACAGAAAAACACTTAGAAATAGCTAGAGACTAGAAAGATTAGACTAGAATGATTGGACTAAGAGAAAACACAAGTCTAATAACTTGCATATAGAACACAGGCAGAGTGCTGATGAGTTGGATGGTCAGGACAAAAATTCTTAATCTGTGATTCTCTCTGTTTTTAAAGTCACATTCCTGGTTCCCATTACATCATACTTCACACTTCCCTGGGTTCCCAGGATAGCAGAAACTAAATTTCTATTCTTAACATCTTCTTGTGTTATCTTGCAGCTGGTCAGGAAGAATAGCAATAAAAATACATTTGCATGTTTCAATCTAGCAATTTAATTTTTGGTTAAAACAATAGAAATAATGTCTTCACCTAGACTGGCCAGATCTGACTTTAGATCAAAGGGTCACAACATGCTTTTCTTGGCCAGCTTTCTGCCAGTAGAGTGTATTGTTGTTACATGTTTTGCAGTTTCACATCTAACAGCAGTTCTTCTATTTAAGACAACAAGCCTGTGGTTCACATTAATATTTACAAATTACAGAATTATCTATAAAATTCTATCTGGCTAGGCTGGCAGCCTTCACAGTCACTCTCAATGACTTACATTTATGTTTTTTTAATGTCAGAATAGCATAGAGAGATCTGGACAAGGAGGTAAATAATGTTTGCCAGTATCTACTATCCATTTATAAAATGAATAGTTGTTCCAGTGGTCAGATGTATTGAGCTGTATTAACTGCATCTTAGAAAGGGGTGAAATTAGTAATCAATGGGCTTTTGTTTTCAGTATACAAATTTGCCTTTTTCATCTACTGCATCTTCATATGTGTTTTCTTCCCTTGTAAGGAAATTGAAGAAGATCGGAAAAAAGCAGAACAGGAAGGAATTGCGGTGACAGCACAAAGAAAACCTAAACACACCGACCCAGAGCCTGAGAGACGAAAGGAAAAGGATCAGTTTACCATCACAGTTGATGTGTCCAATGCTGCTTCAGTAAGTTCATAAAAGTTGGTGCTGAGTATTAAACCACTATAGTGTAGTCATGGTTTATTTGATGTCCGTTTTATTCCCCATCTTCTTGATTGTGGCATGCTAGTGAGGGCTTGTTTTGGGAAGTGAAAATGTATAAGATGCAACACAGTGGATAATTGTAGATTAACCCAAAGGTCTGCTGAAGCCTGTTTTATTATCTTGGATATTGCTTCTTCAGCTAGCCGTGGTATTTGTGTTTGTACAAGCTGGTATTTTGTTTAGTAACTAAAATGTAGTGTACTCCTTACACATTTTCTGTGATACATTTGTGTAAGTAGTTGAAATAGCTTACAGATAGAGAAGTTTCTTCACACCTTTAATATGCAGTGTTTTATTTTTATGTAATTTATCTATTTGTTGACCAGATAGGTGGATACAACTGCCCCCCTTATCAGGGGTGACCTGGGAGCACATTCTGATGACGTGACTAGATCAGAGTCACACAGTAGGAACATAAATTTCTTGGCATTTAGTTTTTGTCCATGGTTTTGATACCAGCTATTTGTTTGGGACAGACCCTGTTTGGAGGATCATGGGTGTCCTCTGGAGTGGTTATGATGGCACCTAGTTTGCAGTTATCTGCAGATTTTGTCAGCCTCATACTCTTCCTATTAGTTTTGAATTCTGAGAAGTAAATACCAAAGAAGAGTGTCCCAAGGACTGAACCATGGTGTACACTGCTAGTGACAGGTATTTTGGAGTAGGTAGTCACCTACTTTTATTTTCTGAGTCAACTACCCTTATTTCCTGGGTTCCATTTGTGAGCCAGCTTACTATCCAGTGAGCTGCACAGGGATTTGCATTTATCTCAAAGTTAATTTTATGATATCAAACTGTGGAATGGTGTTTGAATGCCTTTGGTAGGTAGGTACTGAATTTTGTCCCTAATAGATCAGAGACTTCATCAGAGTTAAGGCAATTACTTTCATGCTACAATTTTAAGGAGCCTCTACCAGTGAGCGGCCATCTAATGAATAGTTCATTCTCTTATTCAAACAATAGCATAAAGACACAGTAATCAAAATAAATGTGACAATTCAAATGCAAAAATATTTAAAAATATGTATAAAATAGATGAATCAAAGAATGGGTGCAAACATCGGTAATTAGCTTATCAAATATAGCAAAATATAATGGAAAAATACTTAAGACCGTAAATGTTACTTTCAAAATATTCACGTGAATACCTTCTAAAACACGTTTCCCAATTCCCAAGTAACTTCTTTCATCAATCATATTCTGTTGGTCCTAACATTTAAACCGCTACTAATAGACAATGAGTCATTGAGACCTGGAAGCTTACATGTGTCAAGTTTTAGCTACCATAGCAGTTCCTTGAATTCTATTACATTATCTGGGTCCCCTCCCCTTGAAGAATTAATCACCCTGTCCTTTACAAAAAAAATGTTTTTTGAAATTTTTTACAGCTTACTTTATGTCTATATAAGGCATTAATGAAGGGTTTTCCTAATATTACATGGCTGTTCCTTTATATGGCCCCTTTGTTTGCGGTTGGTTTAATTAACATAAAATGTTGGCCAAGATGAACAAATAGCAGTGTAAACCACATATGTGGTATCACAGTTTAACCTCACCTGGACATGCCAGTTTTTGATCATACCTGTCCACTACCAGATACGGACCTTTGTGTATAAATCTACAACATTTACACCTACTGTACCTGCTCATCTGGTGGGACCGACCTGTAAATAGTAGTTTCCTAGACTGACCCTTGATCAAGTTTTTTATGGAGTTGCTGTTACTAAACACTACTGCAGCTGTCCACCAAATCTTTCTTTCTTTTATATCTCTGGGAAAAACTGAATTCCATAAACTCTTGAAAGCTTTTATAGATCTACTAATTAAGTTGTAAAATTCATACCCTTGGTTCTGCCATTTATCACCAAATTTGGGGTTGGTGTCCCTGTGTTCACTTCCCACTGTTGTAATTGCTTCTTATCAAACAAAAAAGGTGCAAATCTCATTGTTTTAGTCCAAAGATCTTCTCTGACACACTGAAGTAAATATTGGGGGTATCGTCTGTCCCTTAACATGCACTATAAGTTGTGCATTTCTTTCTCAAGCATGCTTTCCCCTATAACAAGTCTCAGTAAATGGATGATTGGCCCTTGACAATCCATCTTTTCTGATGGGAGGGGTGAGAGCTCTCAAAATGTAGCTAAAAGTGAGAATGTGCTTTTTCTATAAATGGTGGAAGTGAAACTTTTCAAATGTTTACCTTTTCCAGTGGTCGCATCTAAATTAATTCTAGTCATATCTTACTGGTAGAAGAACTACAAAAAACTTAAGTTGTGGTCTGTAAATATGTTAATAACAAACAAGTAATCTCCGTGGTGTCCCCGAAGTCTCAAAACAACCCACTAAAGTGTAGTGGGTCTAAAAACAAAACGGTGTAAGAAACTTCTCTGTGTGGAAGACTTTCAGTCCATATATTTCTAGTTAATCACTGTGTATTAATCAGATCAGACAATAGTAATAGAAGTAGCGAACGTAAACTCGTCAAGTCAAAAAGTAATAATTGAAAATATATAATTCTGCATTACTAAGTATTCGAAAGTAACCCAAGCAAGACAGGCAGTCTGTTTCCAGTCGAAAATCCTTTATTAAGTACACAGACAAGCGATCCAAGTAAAACAAAAATAGAGTAATAATTTCCTCACAAGCTTTCTAAATATATATATATATATATATATATATATATATATATATATATATATATACTTTTTATCAGGCATGGGAGTGGTTTATTGTGCTGTAAAACAAAGTGTTATTGGTACACATGTTAAATTCACATCCCTTCCCCCATCAGTCTGACATTCGAGCTGGTCCTGCCCTACCTAGTAGCTGTCATAATAATATATAGCCCTAATGTACTTTATTTAACCAAATTATTAAATGTGTGATTTTATATAAGGCAATATACTACATGGCTGGAAATATATCAACCTTAGTTCATTTTGCGATCAAAAATTATATATAAATATACACATATACATTTTGCATGTAAAAATCAGTTTCTGTTTTAATAACCTATTGTTAACAAAGATCACTTTCATCCTTCTAGACTTCTTCAGGTCTGTGTACAAGAACCCTAAAAACCTATATAATTGTATAATTAGTTAGTATTGTTATTACCATCATTTTGAATAAAGTGGAAAAACGAGAACCAGAAAAAAAAAAAAAAATATATATATATATATATATATATATATATATATGTATGATGATGGAATCAAAATATACACTTAAATTTCAAATTATTTAAAATGGTATTTAAAACCAATTTGTAGAAAAAATAAATAAAATAACAATTAATCATGTAAATAATGTGGCAATTTTCTAAGATGTTCATCGTGTTTCACTGTTGCAGTCATGACTGTAGGGTTCTCCCCTGCCGGCAGGCAGCCCTCGGTCGGCCAGAATCCCAAGTCTGGGTCCGGCGTCGGCTGTTCAATCATGCTCCCTGACGTCAGAGTGCCAGGAGTACAAAGCTGACAGCCGACGCCATCTTCTCCAGTCTTTCTTGCCGTGCGGTGATAGCAGTTCGCAAGTGCCAGTCAGCTGATTCCTGACTATTTTTTCTGATATACTTCGGTCCGAAGACTTTCTTCTCCACTCAAAGCTAAGTACCCCGTTGGGGAAACTTTTTTTTTTTTTGCTCCACTCCGATGTCAGAAAAAGTTAATAATTGTATTTTCATGTGGGAAGCAAATACCTCATAAGGATTTTCATTCTTACTGTATTCCTTGCTTAGGCCCTGACCACGACGTAGCTTGTTGTCGGTTTTGTGCTAGATTCAATCAACATACAATTAAGCGAAGGTACGATTTTGCTTTTCATTACTTCGGTAGGCGCTTTAACTACAAAATGTCATCGGATACGGTTCCGGCTACCGGAGTTCACAAACGTCGCAAGGATAAAGACAGGCCTCCGAGGTCCAAATCTGATGATAGCGCACAAGTGGAGCCAGCTTCAGGTTCGGACGTCGTTAGTGAGGTGCTTTTGCAGCCCCTGTCGTCTGCCATTTCAGAACCGATGGCCGAAATGGACTCTCATGAGAAGCCAACCAGGCCTTTAAATATTTCTGTTGCAGGACCTTCGGACAATGCTCCTTCGGATGGGTCCGGAGCCGCTGTGCAGGTACCGGCTTCCGAAGGGGTTTTCAGGCCTACTCAGCTACTAGTAAAGGCAAAGACTCCTTCTAAATCAAAGACTTCAACACAGGCCTCTTCTGAACCGGCTCCCAAGTCACAGAAACAGTTACTCAAGATGGCGGAGGATTTACTTACTATGATTAGGGGTTCACATCCCCCTCCAGACAAAAGGCCAAGGCAGGATGTATATTATGATTCCTCTGATCAGGCTTCTGTTTCCTCAGTTTCTTCTTCTGATCAGGAATATTCTTTCCCTCCTTATGAGGATTCTGATGCTGAAGAATCTATTCCTTCAGCTTCTCCCCCTGAGGATTTCTCTTTTGTGGAAACTTTGCATGAAGTAAGGGAACATTTCCACTGGGAAGGACAGGAGTATTCGGAATCCAAGAAAATACTGAGGGATTTCCTTCTTCCCCAACATAGACCCCCTGGCTATTCCTCCTGTTTTGGATATTGTGGATGATGCCTTTTCGGAGGCTAACTTAACCCCTGACTTTCTTCCTCCTGCTTCTGTTAAGCCCGATAGATATTACAGGGTTCCCGATTCCCATCAGATTTTATACAAGAGCCCTTCTGCTGACCTTGAAACCATTTCTCAGGGTCCTAAGGGAGCTGAGGCAGTTTCTGCCAAAAATCCCATTCCTACTGAAAAGGATTCTCGATCCTTAGAAAAATGGGGCAAAAAGGTGTACACTTCTGCTACTTTGTCCATTAGGGCTTTAAACTGTCAGTTTCATATGCTTAAATACCAGCAGTTTCTCTTGTCGGTCTTAAAACAAAAGCTTACTTCCATTTCTGCCTGTGCAGATAAGGAATTACATGGCTTACTGCATGCCACTGAACAGGTTGGGAAGCATGGTTTACACTGTGGATTTGATGCCTTGGAGGCTTCCTGTAGGGCTGCGGCCTCTGGCACAGTCATTAGAAGGCATGCATGGCTAAAGGAACAAAATTTACCTGAACAAGTAAAGGCTAAATTATTGGATGCTCCTGTTCAGCATAATGTTTTGTTTGGATCAAAAGCTGAAGAGGTGATTAAAAAGATGGAGGATAAGGCGAAATCCATGCAAACAGTTAAAGATTTCTTATAGGTACAGCCACCTAGATTTAGCAGGAATTGGCCTTCAAAACTTGGTCCTTTCCCACTTCAGACGGGCCTCAGAGGGGTAGGTATAGACGCTCCAGAGGGAGGCCTCAAACACAAGCTGCTTATAGACCAAGACAGTGGACTGCTTCCACCCCTAGGGGAGGAGAGGACAGGTCACAATCTCAAAGGAAACAAACTCAATGACTCCCTCTGTTGAGCTACAGGAACGTCTTGCCTGGAAGCCCCTCTCTGAGGAAAACACTCTCTCTTTTTATCAAAATTGGACTCGAATAACCCAAGACAAGTGGGTTTTGGATGTGGTTTTAAGAGGTTACAAATTCCATTTTCATACCTTGCCAAGGCCAAGCGGATGGCCAGACCTTCCAAAACATCAATGGACGGAGGCCTTAAACCAGGTGGAAGCTCTTTTGGCTATGAATGCCATAGAACTGGTTCCTCTTTCAGAGATGGGAAAAGGTTTTTACTCCAGGCTCTTTCTAGTCCCAAGGAAGCAAAACTCATGGAGACCCATTCTGGATCTGTCTGTCTTGAACACCTTTCTAGAGATTCCAAAACTCAAGATGCTTACTCTACAGCAGCTACTTCCAATGCTGTCCAAAGGTGCATGGATGGTAACTTTGGATTTAAAGGAGGCATATTTACACATTCCCATCAGGCAGGATCGCAGAAAATACCTCAGGTTCAAGGCCGGATCGAGGCACTTTCAATTCTCTGCGCTGCCCTTTGGATTGTCTACTGCGCCCAGGGTCTTCACCAAATGCCTGGCTCCAGAAGTAGCTTACTGCAGACTCAAGGGAATTCAAATTTACCCTTATCTGGACGATTGTCTAATTCAGGCAGACAGCAAGGATGTCTTACTCCAGCATCTAGAATTTGTACAGAACCTCCTCAAGTTCCTGGGATTCTCTGTAAACATAAAAAAGTCAAATTTGACACTATCACAACAGATAACTTTTCTGGGTGCACTTCTAAACACCACAACCCAGATGGCATTTCTGACATCCGAAAAACAATTACAGCTGGCTTCAACTTTCAGAACCTTGGCAACTCTAACTCAACTATCTGCAAGGAAATTCCTGCAGGCTTTGGGTTACATGGCCTCCTGCATCCTTCTCGTACCATATGCAAGACTACACATGAGGAAAATACAGTGGTATCTAAAAAGTGTATGGTCTCAGCATTGCCACAGTTTAGACATACTGATCTCCGTCCTTCCTTGCCTTCAAAAGGAATTTCTTTGGTGGTCCAGGGCATGTGCTCTAAACAAAGGGAAACCCTTCCGTCTGCCTCCTGCCACTCAGATTCTAACCACGGACACCTCGGATTATGCTTGGGGAGCCCATTTTCAGGGCAATTGTTTGCAGGGCCTTTGGACAAAGGATCAGAAGCACCTGCATATCAATTTAAAGGAAATGTTAGCCGTTCAGAAAGCTCTATTGGCCTTCAGGAATCTTTTACAACCAGGACAACTGCTAATACGGACAGACAACACCACAGTTATGTGGTACATAAACAAGCAAGGGGGATCTCATTCCTACCCCTTTGCAGACTAGCCATGGATCTATGGAACACAGCTCTAGCTTGCAATCTGGATCTTCAAGCTCAGTTTCTACCAGGGAAATATAACTTCCTGGCAGACAGTCTGAGCAGAAACCTTTCGGATCCACACGAGTGGATGCTGGACACCAAAATATTCAGGATGATAACAGCAGTCTAGGGATGTCCTCACATAGACCTCTTTGCATCCCATCTCAATCAACTACAGAATTTTTGCACCAGGACTTTCCACAGAGAAGCTTGGAAAGTGGACGCCCTGTCATTCAATTGGAGGAACCTCTCAGGATATGCCTTTCCGCCTCTTCCTCTTCTTCCACGGGTTTTATTGAAGATAAAACAGGACAAGCCCAAGATGATATCTTGCTGGCTCCAAATTGGCCTCGGCAGTTTTGGTATCCAACTCTTTTAAAAAAAAAAAAAAAAAAAAAAAAAAAAAAAAAAAAACCTATGCCTGGAGCCCCCTCGGGTTTTACCTCAGTCTCCGAACCTTCTGTCCCAACATCAGGGTCAGGTTCTACACAGTCATGTCAGAACTCTCAGCCTGGCGGCCTGGTTAATCCAGGGCCTTTGATTTCTTCTTTACTGCCCAAGCAGGTTATGGATGTCATTTTAGAAGTCAGACGTCCTAGCACTAGAAAATGTTATGAAGGAAAATGGAAAAGATTTTGTTCCCGGATGCAGGCTCAGGATTCTGATCCTCTTCTTCCTAACATTACTTTACTTATACTTTACTTGACAGATCTCTTACATAAGGGTCTCCCTTTCTCGTCCATTAAGATACATGCCTCTGCTATTTCTGCTCATTATAATACAGACCCTCCCTTCTTTTCCCACCAGCTCATGAGACAGTTTCTCAGAGGAGCTAAGAACTTAAGACCTCCTAGATCTCCTCCCATTCCTGCTTGGGATCTCAACTATGTTTTGGAAAAACTAACCTTGCCTCCTTTTGAGCCTGCTGCCTCTTCTGACATCAAGTTTTTATCTTGGAAGACGGCTATCCTGTTAGCCCTAACCTCTGCCAGGAGAGTTTCAGAGTTACAAGCTCTTATGGCTGTGGAACCTTATATTATTTTTTATCAAGACAGGGTATCTTTGAGGAGTAATCCTACCTTCATGCCTAAGGTGGTTTCCAAAGTGGCTTTAAATCAAACTATCCACTTGCCTACCTTTTTCCCCACTCCTCAAAATAAAGGGGAAAGGATCTTACATTCCTTGGATGCACACAGACAACTATGTTTTTACCTGAACAAGAACCAAGGACATCAGAAAATCAGAACAATTGTTTGTTTCTTATGCTTCCAGTTCCCAAGGTAAAGCCATTTCAAAACGGACCATTTCTAAATGGATTGCTCATGGAATCAGATTTTGTTATTCTCACCATGGAAAGCAAATCCCAGGGAGTATACGGACTCATTCCACCAGAGCTGCTGCCACTTCTGCGGCCTTCCTCAGGGGAGTTTCTACCAAGGACATTTTGGAAGCTGCAACTTGGAGTTCAGTGCATACTTTTTCTAAGCACTACAATCTACCTCTCTACTCCAAGTCTAGGGCAGGCTTTGCCTCTGCAGTCTTGCAGGGCCTTTTAGCCGCCCCTTCCTCTTTATGACCACCTCCCTTTCTTTCAGCTTTGGGATTCTACCCTACAGTCATGACTGCAACAGTGAAACACGATAAACATAGTACAGTTGTGTAAACCTACCATAAATGTAGATGTTCGATTGTCTTCACTGTTGCAGTCTGGGTTTCCCTTCCTCCTGTCCCCTCTTATTTTTACTTTTGTGTATTTCCTTTTTTCACCATTCTTCTGA
Organism: Protopterus annectens; assembly: GCF_019279795.1. Classification (NCBI taxonomy): domain Eukaryota; kingdom Metazoa; phylum Chordata; order Ceratodontiformes; family Protopteridae; genus Protopterus; species Protopterus annectens. The sequence continues at coordinate 923,136,138 of NC_056733.1, forward strand.
GGTGTATTTGCAAAGGTTATGGGACCTTTTTCATTTTGGGATTCCTGACATCTGGGGCAAGAAAAACTGGAGAAGATGGCGTCGGCTGTCAGCTTTGTACTCCTGGCGCTCTGACGTCAGGGAGCGTGGTTGAACAGCCGACGCCGGACCCAGACTTTGGGATTCTGGCCGACCGAGGGCTGCCTGCCAGCAGGGGAGAACCCTACAGTCATGACTGCAACAGTGAAGACACTCTATCATCTACATTTATGGTAGGTGTACACAACTGTACTTTCCAGTGCACTTTTAATTGAACAGTTGTAGTTTAGTCCAGGCTTTCTAAAAGAGTTCAGCTTTAATTAAAACATGAGTTCCTGTTTCTCCAGAATATTCGGGATGTCTCCTTCAAGATCACCCATGTCTATGTGATCCAGGATCTGGAACTTAAAACCTGTGTGTCTTTTATGAAGAAAGAGATGTTTGGCTAGTGCATTATTTTTACATCCAGAGTGGATTTCTGACAGATGACATGAAATCCTTCGCTTGAGTTTATTTACAGTATTGCCCACATAGAATGCATCACATTCATTGCACTGTGCCCTGTAAATTACTTTTTTAGTGTTAGTCACCCCTGCACTGGTTTTGATGATCTTCTTTAAATAAGGGCAATAAAAGCTATCACCTTGCTGTGTAAATCTACAAAATGTACAATTAGTTTCACATCTTGTAGTGCTTTTCTCACATGGTCTAGGTTTAAATTCAACAAAACTTCTAATATTCCTGGCCTTCCTATAAACAAATGATGGGGCTTCACCTAAGATGTTAATCAGAAAAGGGTTTCCTGTGACAGTGTCCCAGTTTTCTTCAATAATATTTTTGATACTCTGATAATCCAAAGTGTATGTCAGGATGCAGCTATTTTTGCATTTGTTATTCTCTGTGGGATTACTTAACATTTTTCTACTGGGGAGGTTGAGTGAAGGTGCTTCACTCCTTTTCAGTTCTATAATGGGTTCCAGGATGTTTTTTTAACATCTAACTTTCATAGCCTCTCACTAGAAAATCATTCTCCAAGTTCGGGTTTCTCAAAAATGGTTCCATCTCTGTGGTAATTCAAGCTAATCTATAGCCTTGGGATTTCACTACATTATCACCACCGAGACAATGGAGCCTAGTACCAAAAACAGTCACAAACTAGCAAAACCAAAAGGTACTAGTGGAAGAAAAACGGCTCCTTTTCTTTTTTAGCAGCTTTATTGGCGAAAAAGTAACGAAACACAGCAGCAACACGTAAATCCAGCAAAACACTCCAAACACATATTCTGATAGAATCCAGGTTTAATGGTGGTTTTGTCACATCTTTAGAGATGGCAATAGCGAAGAAACCATCTTCTGTGCAATGTATGGTTGCTTCATTCCCATAATAGCAGGGTTGAGATGTGTTGAAATCATAGCAACAACCACTTGATTCACAGTCCACTTGATTCACTTCAGCGATTCCACAAGGTATCCTCTTATCAATTTCAACAGTGCACCGGTCAGTTAAGATATAGGGCTCTGGATCTTTCCCAGACGTTTGGCTTCGGCATTTCATGGTCAACCGTTCATATACAGTGATGGTGGAGTTTACTCCTCTTACTGTTAGTTCGAGAATATAATTTTTCTTATACATTCGGACAAAGCAGCCATTATAGGTAGTCCAAAGGATCAAGCCATCTTCACTTTTACTTACAGTCGGTTTCAACATCTTATACATAGGCATTAACAATACATTCCAAGAACAGCTTCTTTATGCTCCTTTTTAAAACCACTGTTGCTTCTGCGGGTGGGTCTAATCTGACTTTTAATTAACGAATGCATGACTTCTTGCCTTTAATTAGCCTATGTATAAGATGTTGGTGTGGTTATTATGCTGCGGTATTGTAATATACGCGGGAATAGTACAAGCTAATGTCGAAGCGTTTCCGTGGCTGGAAGAGCGGGTTTACAAAAGGCCGGAGTTCATTGATTATCCGAATCCGGTAAATTGTTCTGAAACGGGAATGAGTGTTACTGTCCCCAGTGAAGAATACGTTGACTTGGCAGTTTCTTTTCTTATTCGTGATTGGAAGACTGGAATGGAGTATGAGATTACTGATATTCCTTCAGGCTGTTTGAAACTGACTGTAAGTAAAAGTGAAGATGGCTTGATCCTTTGGACTACCTATAATGGCTGCTTTGTCCGAATGTATAAGAAAAATTATATTCTCGAACTAACAGTAAGAGGAGTAAACTCCACCATCACTGTATATGAACGGTTGACCATGAAATGCCGAAGCCAAACGTCTGGGAAAGATCCAGAGCCCTATATCTTAACTGACCGGTGCACTGTTGAAATTGATAAGAGGATACCTTGTGGAATCGCTGAAGTGAATCAAGTGGACTGTGAATCAAGTGGTTGTTGCTATGATTTCAACACATCTCAACCCTGCTATTATGGGAATGAAGCAACCATACATTGCACAGAAGATGGTTTCTTCGCTATTGCCATCTCTAAAGATGTGACAAAACCACCATTAAACCTGGATTCTATCAGAATATGTGTTTGGAGTGTTTTGCTGGATTTACGTGTTGCTGCTGTGTTTCGTTACTTTTTCGCCAATAAAGCTGCTAAAAAAGAAAAGGAGCCGTTTTTCTTCCACTAGTACCTTTTGGTTTTGCTGATTTCACTACATTATACTTGGTTTTTGTAGGATGTAGACTTTTACTGTGGAGTAATAAGTTAACCCTCGTTGGTTTTCTGAACAGATCAGTGATGATTCTGTTATTGTTTATGTCCTTGGAAATCTGCATATCTAAGAAAGTGGTTGAAGTACAGCTATGGGAGGAGGTAAACTTCAGGAAGGGGGTTGTTTGATTGAGGTAAGTGATAAAATCTCCAAGCTGCAATGTGTCACCTTCCTACACAAAGACATCGTCAATAAAACGTAAATAGCATGTGATATGCTGCATGTAGTCTGTGTTTTTTAACACAAAGTCCTCCTCCCATTTGCCCAGGGCTATGTTAGCTATGCTGGGAGCCATGGCAGCCCCCATTGCTATACCAGTTTTTTGTTTGTAGTGTTTGCCATTGAAAGTAAAGAAATTGAAGTCCAGTACAAGATTAATGAGCTTGCTTAACTTTTGCAATTGTGCCTGTGTACCCTTTTGCTGTTATACAGTAATTGGGAGGGAGCACTGTGTACAAGGATTCCACATCAATAGTTAGCAAAATACTGTCAGCTTCCACTGTAATGTTTTTTTATTTTCTTCAAAAAATCCATTGAATCTCTTATGTTTGACTTATTCTTTTCTGCTAGAGGTTTCAGCAAGTAATCAAGGTAAATGGCTGTGGCTTCAGTAAGGGAACCTCCACTTGCTACCACCGGTCTATAAGGTGGATCTTCTCTGTTCTTGTGTGGCTTTGGTATTCCAAAAAAGTACGGTAAACGTGGGCATGGGCTCCATAAATAATTATAAAGATTTTCAGTGTTCTTTATAATTATTTATGGAGCCCATGCCCACTACTTTTGAAAGCCACACAAGAACAGAGAAGATCCACCTTATAGACCGGTGGTAGCAAGTGGAGGTTCCCTTACTGAAGCCACAGCCATTTACCGTAATTACTTGCTGAAACCTCTAGCAGAAAAGAATAAGTCATACATAAGAGATTCAAAGGATTTTTTGAAGAAAATAATAAACATTACAGTGGAAGCTGACAGTATTTTCTAACTATTGTTCTGGAATCCTTGTACACAGTGCTCCCTCACAGTTACTGTATAACAGTTACTGTATAACAGCAACTATGGAGTCTTTTAAGAAACATAATCAAGGTACACAGGCACAACTGCAAAAGTTAAGCAAGCTCATTAATCTTGTACTGGACATTCTTTACTTTCAATGGCAAACACTACAAACAAAAACTGGTATAGCAATGGGGGCTGCCATAGCTCCCAGCATAGCTAACATAGCCTTGGGAAAATGGGAGGAGGACTTTGTGCTAAACAACACAGACTACATGCAGCATATCACATGCTATTTACGTTTTATTGACTATGTCTTTATTGTGTGGGAAGGTGACACCTTGCAGCTTGGAGATTTTATCACTTAACTCAATCAAACAACCCCCTTCCTGAAGTTTACCGCTTCCCATAGCTGTACTTCAACCACTTTCTTAGATATGCAGATTTCCAAGGACATCAACAATAACAGAATCACCACTGATCTATTCAGAAAACCAACGAGGGTTAACTTATTACTCCACAGTAAAAGTCTACATCCTAGAAAAAACAAGGATAATGTAGTGAAATCCCAAGGCTATAGATTAGCTCGTATTACCACAGAGATGGAACCATTTTTGAGAAACCTGAACAACGTAGAGAATGATTTTCTAGTGAGAGGCTATGCAAGTCAGATGTTACACAACATCCTGGAACCCATTATAGAACTGAAAAGGACTGAAGCACCTTCACTCAACCTCCCCAGTAGAAAAATGTTAAGTAATCCCACAGAGAATAACAAATGCAAAAATAGCTGCATCCTGATATAAACTTTGGATTATCAGAGTATCAAAAATATCATTGAAGAAAACTGGGACATTGTCACAGGAAACCCTTTTCTGATTAACATCTTAGGTGAAGCCCTATCATTTGTTTATAGGAAGGCCAGGAATATTCGAAGTTTTGTTGAATTTAAACCTAGACCATCTGAGAAAAGCACTAAAAGATGTGAAACTAATTGTACATTTTGTATATTTATACAGCAAGGTGGTTTTTATTGCCCTTATTTAAAGAAGATCATTAAAACCAGTGCAGGGGGTGACTGTAGCACTAAAGTAATTTACAGGGCACAGTGCAATGAATGTGATGCATTATATGTGAGCAAGACTGTAAATAAACTCAAGTGAAGGATTTCATGTCATCTGTCAGAAATCTGCTCTGGATGTAAAAGTAATGCACTAGCCAAACACCTTTCTCTTCATAAAAGACGCACGGGTTTTAAGTTCCAGATCCTGGATCACATAGACATGGGTGATCTTGAAGGAGACATCCCGAATATTCTGGAGAAACAGGAACTCATGTGACAATTAAAGCTGGACTTTTAGAAAGCCTGGACTAAACTACTACTGTTCAATTAAAAGTGCACTGGAACTTAGAAAATTGCCACATTGTTTACATGATTAATTGTTATTTTATTTATTTTTTTCTACAAATTGGTTTTAAATACCATTTTAAATCATTTGAAATTTAAGTGTATATTTTGTTTCCATCATCATACATATATATTTTTTTATTTTTTTCTGGTTCTCTTTTTTCCACTTTATTCAAAATGATGGTAATAACAATAGTAACTAATTATACAATTATATAGGTTTTTAGGGTTCTTGTACACAGACCTGAAGAAGTCTAGAAGGACGAAAGCTATCTTTAACAATAGGTTATGAATAGAAACTGATTTTTACATGCAAAATGTATATGTGTATATTTATATATAATTTTTGATCGCAAAATGAACTAAGGTTGATATATTTCCAGCCATGTAGTATATTGCCTTATATAAGATCACAGACTTAATTTGGTTAAATAAGATGTACCATTAAAGTACATTAGGGCTATATATTATTATGACAGCTACTAGGTAGGGCAGGACCAGCTCGAATGTCACACTGATGGGGGAAGGGATGTGAATTTAACGTGTACCAATAGCACTTTGTTTTATAGCACAATAAACCACTCCCATGCCTGATAAAAAGTATATATATATATATATTTAGAAAGCTTGTGAGGAAATTATTACTCTATTTTTGTTTTACTTGGATCGCTTGTCTGTGTACTTAATAAAGGATTTTCGACTGGAAACAGACTGCCTGTCTTGCTTGGGTTACTTTCGAATACTTAGTAAAGCTGTAGAATTGTATATTTTCAATTATTACTTTTTGACTTGACGAGTTTACGTTTGCTACTTCTTCTACTGTTGTCTGATCCGATTAATATACAGTGATTAACTAGAAATATATGGACTGAAAATCTTCCACACAGAGATGTTTCTTGCACTGTTTTAAATATGTTAATAACTGATTTTCTGTACCTTTCCTTAAAAATCTATACATCATCCAAAAATCTGTAATAGACATGAATCAAAGGTTGATATGCGGAGCCAAAAATTTAATATTCTTCTCATTCCACCAGTACCCCGTTGGATAGGGGCACAAGCTGCCCCCCTTGCTATACATGACACCTGATGATAATGATCACCTTCAGAGAATTTAAAATTATTTGACACCATATTGGATATGGTACTTTCTATCACCAAAATCTCATCAGTGGAAATGAGGTCATGACCAACTAAAAATTCAATTGTTACTCTTACTTTGAAGGATAACTGTAAACAAATTAACAAAGCTGCCCTGCTAGATAGAGGCAATGTGAACTAACGTTTGTTGACATACTAGGGATTCTTATTGGCTAGGCTTAAATAGGCTCCAGGGCCATTAGCTTAGTACACACCTATGAACATATGGACCGTGACAAATAGAAGAGCCTCATCAGTGGAGGTGTTTTTAAGATTCTCTAATAGATGCCAGACATCATGAAGACTATACAATTACCTTTTTAATAACATTTTACACTTTATAAATTTAGCAGTTGGTTCAGTTTTAGAACCCATGGCAGTCTAAAAGGGGTTGACTTGATTTTTGTGAATCTTCAGAAGATGGAATGAATCGGTGATTTTTCCAACACTTAAATAATCGAAGCTTGTTTTGTTACTAGACATGTTGAAATCCTACTTTGGACTGTTGCTGCCTCCATTCACCTGGCATGAAACCTGCTTTGACCTTTGTTGTATAACCTGTGTAGGGAGTCTGGACAAATTTTACGTCAGGTTGATCAGTAGTCTGCTTGATATATTGTTTGGCTTCATAGAATTTGTGTTCTTGGCCTTTAAAAGCAGCATGAGGAGTTATTGTTAAGGGAACTGAAGGGGAGCTGTAGATGCAGGTGTGTGATCTGAGAATGTTGGAGGGGTGGAGAGGACATTTGAGATAAATTAGTGTACTTGTAGATTGGCAATGTCATCTGGGTCCAAGTATGTGGTGTTACTTACTGTTATGTCTGCTGGGCACTATTTTTGAGGTTTCTAGTTTGGTGAAACAGGGTGACGTGCTTCTGCATGTACAGATTACAATAGACAAAATCCCATACCATATCCTAGCAGGTTATAGGTCACTCTCTATGCCTCAGGAAGTCCATACATTTCACCATTCACCCAAACACCATACTCATGGGGAACTTTATGCCTCTGTAGACTGTAAATCCTCCATGACCCCAAATGTCCAGGCACAGAGATTCCTGGACTTTGTAAACCAAACAGTCTATGTCAGATAGTGCACAGACCCACTAGAGGTGCAAACATATTAACCTGGTTCTCTAAATTATGGAAGAATTATGCACCAGTGTAATGCTTTCTCTGGTGAGGTCAGATCACAAAGCAATCTCCTTTGAAATAAAAAAATAAATTCAGTAACCCCAGTAAACCCTGTAACAGGAACTATTCCAAGGCTAATTAATGTTTTAAGTGATAACCTCTCAAAATTCCAAGTCCTCTCCAAACACAGATAACACAGCAGCTTATGTGGAATTGTTTACAGAAACTTTGCACAAATATGTCAATGGTAGCATAGAGACTGCTGCACCTTCCAGAAGTAAGTCCAAAACAAACTCTAAAAATAAACAATAATAAAAACAGACACCAACAGCAGTAAAGCAGCCATGAGCAGAGACGGGGCCAGAATAATGAGCAATAAACAACAAAACTGCTCACAGTTGAACCAGGCTGTATATGTTCCAACCACCACAAAAAGGCAGTATAAAACCTTGCAGATAAATAAATTTCAGTTGTGTCTATTCAGACCAGTTAGAACATCCAGAATACGAAATACCAAAGTCCAAAATATGGAAAAAAGCCCCAAAATGAGTCCAAATGCGATGAATAAAAAGCTCTTTATTAGGATCCAAAAGTGGTGAGTGGTTTCGCTAACAAGCTTTATCAAACCCAAAACCAGAAGAAAAGAAACAGGGTTATATAGTGTAAGCAATTAAAACAATAAAACAATTAAACAATCAGAGTTAGGTTAAACGTATAAGAAACCTTAAAGGCATAACATACTTATAAAATAATTACAAAATATAAAATAGCCTATACAGAAACCTAAATACCCTAATATAAACTTACAGTTTAGGGCAATCACTATATAAATAAATAAAAAAAATATAAGAATAGAAATGCATTAAAGTATGAAATGTGTACAAACAGAAAATAAAAAAATCAAAAGTATCTAAAATACATCACTTGGTCAATACTTGACATCTTCTTTTCTTAAGGGCAGGTTTAAGTGGTATTCTGTCATTTAGACCTGGATGTACATGAGCTTGAAGTCTAACTATCCAGGTTGTTTCTACCTCCTCAGTATGATTAGCAACATCACCTCCTCTAATACTAGGAATATTGACATATAGGACGGAGAAAGTAAAAGTATGCTCGGCTCCATTTTGTAAAACATGCTTGGATAAGGCATTAACAGATCTGATACGTATCTGATAAAAATGTTCTCTTATCCTATCTTTTAACCTCCTATCAGTCTTACCTATATAATTATATAGAGGAGGTCTATTAGAGGAGGTGATGTTGCTAATCATACGGAGGAGGTAGAAACAACCTGGATTCTTAAGGTTTCTTATACGTTTAACCTAAATTGTTTTAATTGCTTACACTATATAACCCAGTTTCTTTTCGTCTGGTTTTGGGTTTGATAAAGCTGGTTAGCGAAAGCGCTCACCACTTTTGGATCCTAATAAAGAGCTTTTTATTCATCGCATTTTGACTCATTTTGGGGCTTTTTTTTCCATATTTTGGACTTTGGTATTTCGTATTTTGGATGTTCTAACTGGTCTGAATAGACACAACTGAAATGTATTTATCTGCAAGGTTTTATACTGCCTTTTTGTGGTGGTTAGAACATATACAGCCTGGTTCAACTGTGAGCAGTTTTGTTGTTTATTGCTCATTAAACTCTAAAAAAATAAACCACAGTGGTGAAATCCAAAATTAGTTTGAAGAAAAAGTCAGTCAGAACTAGTATCATCCAAAAAGATAAACTCTCTCCTAGTGTCATCCAAAAAGATAAACTCTCTCGTCAAACTAAATAGACAATTAGGAGGGCTAATTAAGTCCAAGAAAGCCAACTTTGACATAGAGATAGCTTCCCAGGCCAAGAGCAACCATAAGGCCTTCTTTAGTTATGTCAGAAACCTCAAAGGCAACACATGAGTGTGCCAAACTGGTTTGTAAATAGAGCCATGTTCATGGAGCCGGGTAATATAGCAGATCTAATGACCAACAAATTTATCTGCAGCTTTACCCCCACTAACCCTCAGGCACCTCCCAGAAAATATCAACTAGCATAACTTTTCCAACTATCAGTAGGGATCCAAGTCCTAACTGTGCTGTCAAGGACCAAGACCACAGCTTCGGTAGGCCCAAAATGTATCCCAGGATGCCTACTGAATAGTCTGAAATATGAAGCATCAGTGACACTGGAGTCACTATTCAACTATAGACCATCAACAGGTTCCAGGAGCTTGAGACCCATTAATCTGACTAGTCCATATGCAAAGCCATGGAAAACATTACCACGGAAATTATTTAAGTGACATGGGAAACCTTCAGACACTGGACCCCACTCAGTTTGTTGTCCTATGCAGGTCAAGCTTACTAAACTTGGTGGACAACTTTGATAAGGTCACCAAGGCAGTGGACAATGGAAGATTGTTGCATACTGCCTACTTTGACGTGGCTAAAGCACTCATGAATTGGACATAAACCCCTGTATAAAACACTGCATAGACATCTGGCTCACACATGGATAAGACCTAGGAAGTTGGGATTGGAGAGACCAACTTCATAGAGAGGCTAGTCACTACCAGAGTCCCACAGGGCTCTGTGTTGGGTCTGGTCCTTTTTGACAGCTACTACTTGAAAGTCATGGCCAAGGCGTATGGCTGACCAGGTTTGCAGACAGATTCAAACAGAAGTCGTAGAATCCCCACCAAAATACTAACATCATACAGGAAGATCCAGCACAAAATAATGACTGGTGCCAAAGTCATGGCTTAAAACAGAATGCTAAGAAATGCATACTACTACTTTTTGGGAAGTCAGCCACTCTGGGGAAACTACCGCACTAATAAAATTCCCCTAAGGCTTTAGTAAACCCAGTAGTCAGGGATTTGGGAATGCATGTAGAACATAACCTGGTCTTCAACCAGAATACATCGTAGGTAATAAGAAAGTCACTTTATATTGCTCAACTTTACAAGTAAGGACATGGCATCTAGGTCCAGGGAGTACATATTGCCAGTGTATATAGGCTCTGCTCAAACCCATCATTGAGTACAATTCCTCCTTCAGTATGTACCTGTCCTGGCTCATGCAACAACTGGAATATCTACAGAGGTTCCTCACAAAAATAATTCTGGGCATAAACCTAATGTCCTACACAGATCACCTTAAAGCCCTATCTCTGTGCTCTTTCCTACACACTGCTTTGAGGTGATCTATGCCTGGCATAAAAGGCATCTTTGGATCCCAGTCTGATGAAACTTTTGCATAACCAAAGAAGGAACAGCATCAGAACTACAAGATTTAAGGACATAAACTTTCCGACACAAGTAGGACCTGTTGGAGGGACAGGTATGTATCTCGGAGAATTCCTTTTCTGTGGAATAAACTTCCCATCTATGGAAAGCACAGCCCTTCCCTAACCTTAGTCATGCATAACCTGGACCAGTGGATGGGAAATCAAAAAATTCACTCCAGGTCTCTCACTTATGTCTCTGGGCAGACCATTAAACCATTCCCTGTCTAACATATACCCTTAAAATGACCTCTAAGGCTCAAAAACTCTTGGTATACATTTGGGTTGCATGGCAAGGTTTATGAAGGCAGAAGTGGTCATTAGCCTAGTGTATACTTATGAACTTCTGAAGAAGGCTTTGTGATTGTTTTAGCTGCATGGCTGTTTTTACTTTTTATCTGGCTTTGGCTGATTTGATCAAGATCTGGATTTCCTCGTTAAGTTCAACAGCATTTTTGACATCTTGAAAATTCAATTTATTTTTGCATGCAGATTTTTGCATGCAGTACATTATTTTCTTTTGTTATAGAGCCTGTTGCATTAGGGTTCTACCACATAAGTTTATATTTGAATTTGGTCTTGTGTTTAACTCTGAGGGGGGCAGATACATCTGTGTAGCTATTTGCATGTGCATAGAATTCAGCAGTGAAGGATTATGCATAAGCAGTGGTGTTGTGAAGATGGAAGGGGCTTTTCAATGTAGGCGGGGCATCACTCAGTTTTAATAGATTAGCCTTCTCATAGTCTCTGAGTACTAAGGTATTAGGTGTTGCTTAAGTTTTATGGTGAATGTAGATGATTTGTTGTCTGATTTGACCTGGGAGGAAGTAATTATTGATAGTAAGCAAAACTGCTCGATACTGGTAAGGACAAAATCCAGGGTTTTATCACACCTGATTGGATTGTGGACTAACTGGTCCAGAGGGTTTGTATTGATGAAGTCCAGAAAAGTGTGGGCGTACATGTTTAAGAATGTATGTTATGAGGTGTCATAGAAGAATTGTGTTTGGCTTAATATGTAAGGAATCCATACTGATTAATTGGGAGGTGTGGGGCAAGAGGAGCTTGGGGGGATCCTATAGCTTGTGATATGATAAGGGGTTTAATCATTATTTGAGAGAGGATGCTGCATCATTATTAGAGAGATGCTGTATCATTATTAGATGAGAAATCATTATTAGAGAAGCATCATTATGAGAGAGAGACGCTGTCTTTAGTGCTTTGTCTGCTGTGGTAGGCTTTGAAATGCTGTACTGCTGAATTGCTTTCACTGGTCTTGAAGCAAGTCTCTGCATCATTATTAGAGAGGCCTGGTGGTAGAGAGAGACGCTGCATCATTATTAGAGGACTCTCATCATTATTAGAGGATGCATCATTATTAGAGAGAGAGAGAGAGAGAGACTGTGCAGCTGTAATGATCATAACCACTTAAACTAAGAATTGACTGCATCATTATTAGAGAGAGAGACGCTGCATCATTATTAGAGAGAGAGACGCTGCATCATTATTAGAGAGAAGCTGTTGCATGCTTGCTGATGATGATGCAGCAGTAAATGTTTTATGTTGGACTTTGCCTTAGACACAGCAGGAACAAGATAGATATGCTGCATCATTATTAGAAGGATGGTAAGCATTTTTACATGTGTTTTAAGAGTTTGCAGGTCTGCTTAAAGTTATTTTGGGGAGAAAGTATGTCAATAACATGTGATCTAAAAAGGCAAACATAGGAATAGAATGAGTGAAGACTCTTATTGTATTAAACATGTTTTTTTCTTCATTGTTTTGTAGGATAAGCGAGTTGTTAGTGATCGAAAACACAGTACTCCAAGGACCAGTCCACGTTCACCAGTCCAACAACAAAGACAGAGCCCTCAGCGAAGAACTTCTGGACGATTTATGCAAAAAGTACCAGTTCGATCACCGCATGAGAATTCATTTGATGGGCATTCTTTAGGCAGCCCTGAAGACGGAAGTATGAGCAGGCAGGAACAGATGCCTCATGTGGAACGAGGAAGCCGATCACCTCAGGATGGTCCTAAAAGAGGAGGGTTTAACCAGTCTGAGAGAATGCAACGTGGAGGCAAAGTAGACCAGCCAGTTTGGGGCAGCCTTGGTGGAGAAAACCTAAATTGGCTTGACAGGAATAATAGAGGAAGAAGGGGCCAAGGAAGAGGAGGGGGAGGTGGTGGTGGCGCAGGTGGTGGTAGAGGCATTGGCCGAGGTGGTGGAGATGATCGCGGCATTCCCCATGGAGTCTCAATTTCTGGACCGGATAGAAAAATAAAGGTAATCAAGTTGTAATGATTATTTTATGTATATAACAGTCTGATTATTTTGATTTTTGTTCTTCTAATTCACTGAACCAGCAACTTTTTTTACTGCTGCACAAGAAAATGATGTAAGAATGATCAAACCTAGTGAAATACTCTGATCATTTTGATTTTTGTTATACTAATTCACTGAACCAGCAAATTTTTTACTGCTGTACAAGAAAATTATGCAGTTAGAATAGTAGAACCTAGGGAAATAGAAGGGTTACGAACGACTCCGAGGATGATACGAGATAACTGCTGGGTACTTACATTTATGAAAAGTTAACATGCTATCTTAGTTTGCAGCAAGTAAGCATAACACTGGTACAAGGTGATGACATATATGCCTTATTTTGGCACAGAGGGTTAAATCCCTGACTGTGATCTGTACGACCCAAGATCAAACATAGGAATAGCATGCGAAAAGACTTATTGCATTAAACAAGTTTTTTCTTCATTGCTTTGTAGGTTAAATGAGTTGTTCGTAAATTGGGAAGCTAAAAGAGCCAGAAAACGGAAGGTGACAGGTGTTTGACTTGCATCAGCATGCTTCTCAGGGAGGGAGGGTTATGGTTACTCCTTTTGTGGTGACATGGGGTTCCAGGGAAGTGGAAAAGACCACTTCACTGAGAGCAGATCCTGGGGGGAGTAACATGGGTGTGACCATCAAGCCAGTGCAGTAGCCCTTATGAAGAAGTGACAAAGCAGGCAGGTCTCTGTATCGGTGCATAGGAGCTTCTCCTGCAGTGATCTGGAGCCCGTGTCACCTCTACTGTGTAGATTTAGGCCGCATGCATAAAATTCCCTAGTGGTGGCTAGGATTACTGCTGCACAATTGACCCTTGCCTAAAGGTGAATGGATGTTCTTGGAATAGCTTTCATTCCCTTCAGGAACAAAAATGGGTCAGTATGTTGTGGAGAGTTGGTCCGCAGGCAGCAAGGTGCAAAAAAAAAAAAATAAAAAATAAAGATGGCATATAGTTACATTTATTCAAAAGAGTACAAGAAACAATATGCACATTTGCATAATGGTTATAGTCTTCACCTCCTAAGCACAAGGTACAGGGTTCTTTTCTGACGTCTGACCAATGACTTTGTGGAGTTTGCATGTGCTCCCTGTGCCTCTGTGGGGTTACTTCCACCTCCCAAAAGCAGGCTGGGTACTTTATCCTCATCTTCTCTCAAAATTGAATAGAGTCATGGACAGTAACATGGACTTTAGGTGGTGCCTGTTGGATGAAAAGTTGTGTGGACAGCTGATGTTCTTCATCTCACATTGCTGCAGTCCTTACTTATGGGTAGTCCGCTGTCCTCGGTCAGCCCGAATACCAAAGTATTAGGCTGACGTCGGTCATGGGCGCTCAGAACTGACATCAGAGCGTCAGGGTATAAAAGCGCATGACCGACGTCATATCCTCAGTTTTTTTTGCCGCATGGTCCGATGCAGAAGCAGCGTTGCAAGTGCCGCTCGGCGCTCTGAGATTTTTTCGATCCAAGTTTCAGACCGATACCAAGTTGGGCTAAGTACCCGTGGGAGTATTTTGTTTTTCTTGCCTCAGTTATTTACCGGATGTCAGAAAAGTGAATAATTGTATTTCTTGTGGGAAACAGATACCGCATAGGGATTACCACCGCTTTGTATACCTTGTTTGGGACCGGAGCACGACGTAGTAGGGTGTCGGTTTTGTGCTAGGTTCAATAAGCGCACTATAAAACGGAGATTAGATTGCGCTAGGTTAGTCTTTGGCAAAGGTGTAATTATAATATGCCGTCGGATCCTCCGGCGGCCGCTTCCACTAAGAAAGGCAAAGACAAATCTGTAAAGCTTAGGCAGGATGATTCGTCCGTTTCGGACGCCGGTCCTTTAGAGGCTACAAGGGAGCAGGTGGACCCGGCTGAAGTTCCTGTTGAAACTCAGGGGGAAACTTTGATTTTGCAAGAGGTGGCCTCTCAGGAGTCAGGTCAGGCTGAAGGGGCCTCTCAGGTTACTATTCTCCCTACTGTAGCTAGGGTGGTTAGGCCTTCTGCTACTATCTCTAAGGCTCCTTCTAAGGGCAGGTCTGTTTTGTCTTCCTCTGGTGTCAGTCCTGGTTCCTCAGGGTCTGTGCCTAAAAAACACGTGCTTAAAATGGCAGAAGATTTGATTACTTTAATTAGGGATTCTTTGCCCCCTCCTGATAAGAGGCCCAGGGTAGAGACAGAGTTGGAAAGTTTGGAACAGGCCTCAGATGATTCAGAGTCTTCTGTGGAAGACATGCAGGATTTTCCTACTTATTCGGATTCTGATGCAGAGGATTCCACTCCTTCTGCTTCTCCTCCTGAGGATTTTTCATTTTCAGAAACTTTACATTCCATGAGGGAACATTTTAAGTGGGAAGGACAGGATTTCTCTGATTCCCGGAAAAGGCTTAGGGAATTCTTGTTTCTACCACAGCATAGGCCCTTAGCTATTCCTCCAGTTTTGGATGTTGTTCAAGATGTTTTCTCGGAGGCTTCCCTTAATCCAGATTCTGTGCCTCCTGCCAGTCAAACCGGACAGGTATTACAGGGTGCCTGAGGCTCATAAGTATCTGTATAAAAGTCCTAGAGCAGACCCAGAAACCATTAGTCAGGGGCCTAAGGGTGTTAGAGCTTCTGTTGTAAAAATCCGGTTCCTCTAGATAAAGAGGCTAGAGCTTTGGATAGATGGGGTAAGAAGGT
This sequence comes from Protopterus annectens, assembly GCF_019279795.1. Taxonomy (NCBI): domain Eukaryota; kingdom Metazoa; phylum Chordata; order Ceratodontiformes; family Protopteridae; genus Protopterus; species Protopterus annectens. The sequence goes on from NC_056733.1 coordinate 923,151,840, forward strand.
GTATACCTCTTCCTACGTTGGCAATGAGGGCTTTAAATTGCCAGTTTCATATGTTGAAATATCAAAATTTCCTCCTTTCTCAGCTAAAATCTAAAGTGGATGCTTTAGCAGAGGGTATAGTGTGTAAAGAATTGCAAGATTTGGTACATGTCTCTGAACAGGTGGGCAAGCATTCTTTGCAGTGTGGCTTTGATGCTGTACAGGCTTCTTCTAGGGTGGCGGCCACTGGTTCAGTTATTCGAACGCACGCCTGGCTTAAGGATCAGAATTTGTCAGAGCATGTTAAGACTAGAATTCTGGATGCTCCTTTACAGTCCGAAGTTTTGTTTGGTCCTTCTGTGGAGTCTGTATTAAAGAAAATGGAGGACAAGGCTAAGTCTATGCAGACTGTTAAAGATTTTTTGCAGGTGCAACCTCCAAAGTTTAGTAGAAATTGGCCTGCTAAAGGATGGACGTATCCTTCTTCTGATTCTCAGTCTAGGGGCAGATCTAGACGTGGTAGGGGCAGAGCCCAGAGTTCCTTCAGACCTAGAACATGGAGTTCGCCTGCACAGTCTGCAGGTGAGGGCAGGGGTCAGTCCTTTCGTAAACAGACCCAATGACCTGTATTTTCAGCTGCCAGATTCCTCTTGCCTGGCAGCTCCTTTGGGGGGAAAGTTAGCACTTTTCAAGCAAAATTGGCTTTTGGTCACCCAGGACAAATGGGTGTTGGACATTATAAACCGAGGCTACAAGTTTTATTTCCATACGTTACCTCCTTTCAAAGGTATGCCAGACGTTCCTCCTCGACAAAGAATAGAGGCTCACAAACAGATTTCTTTACTTCTTCAAATAGGAGCTATACAGCCAGTTCCTCTGTCAGAAGTGGGCCTAGGATTTTATTCTCGCCTGTTTCTAGTTCCAAAGAAAGGGAACACATGGAGACCAATTTTGGATTTATCTATCCTCAACACTTACCTGGACATTCCAAAGTTCAAGATGCTGACGTTACAACAGCTTTTACCTCTGTTGGGAAAAGATCACTGGATGGTAACTCTGGATCTCAAAGAGGCTTATCTTCATGTTCCTATCAGGCCAAGTTGCAGGAGGTACCTGCGTTTTTGAGCTGGGAATTTACATTATCAGTTCTCTGCATTGCCCTTTGGCTTATCTACTGCGCCCAGAGTGTTCACAAAGGTTCTGGCTCCAGTGATAGCCTTTTTCAGGTTAAGAGGAATTCAGATTTATCCTTATTTGGACGATTGCCTGATTATTGCTCGAGGAGGACGAACTTCTTCATCATCTACAGTATGTGATGGCAGTGTTAAGATGCCTAGGGTATTCTGTGAACGAAACAAAGTCCAGTCTAGTACCCTCTCAAGACATGTGCTTTCTGGGTGTGAGACTGAATACAGCTTCCCAGATGGCCTTTTTGACCCCGGACAAACAAAGAAGCCTTTCTCTTTATTTCCATCAAATGTCTCTACAGTCCAGGCTGACTGCAAGGACAGTCCTACAAGCCTTGGGGTTCATGGCATCTTGTATTCTGGTGCTTCCCAATGCCAAACTGCATATGAGGAAGCTTCAGTGGTATCTCAAAAATGTATGGACACAACACTGCCAAGATCTAGACACTGTCATTCAGATAATACCTTGCATTCAGAAGGAATTTTTGTGGTGGGCTCAGGAATGTCACCTAAACAAGGGACTCTCTGTGACCCGACCAGAGGCGAGTCAGATTCTAACGACAGATGCCTCGGACAAGGCTTGGGGAGCACACCTCAATGGAAAATGGGTGCAAGACATGTGGCCTGTCAAACTTCAACATTTGCATATCAACTTGAAAGAGATGTTAGCGGTCCAGTTTGCATTAATGGCCTTCAAGGATTTACTTCATCCAGGGCAGGTGTTGATTCAGACAGACAACACAACTGTCATGTGGTACATCAACAAGCAAGGGGGAACCCATTCATACCCACTTTGCAGGCAAGCGATGATTTTGTGGGAGACTGCTCTTAGTTTACAACTCAATCTTCAGGCAAGGTTTCTGCCAGGAGCACAGAACTCCTTAGCAGATGTGTTGAGCAGACAAATAGTGGATCCTCACGAGTGGAAATTGGATCCTCATGTATTCCAGCAGTTGACAGTGTTATGGGGGACTCCAGACATAGATCTGTTCGCTTCTCCACTAAATTACCAGTTGCCAAAGTTTTGCACAAAAAGGTTTCATCACACAGCTTGGAAGGTGGATGCTCTGTCATTCAGTTGGAGCAATCTTCATGTTTATGCCTTTCCACCTCTGCCTCTCCTTCCCTAGGTACTCTTGAAAGCCAGACAAGACTAGCCAGCTATGATTCTGATAGCACCGGATTGGCCTCGACAGCACTGGTACCCACTTCTGAGGAGTTTAGTGAGGGGGCCTCCATGGCCTCTACCTTTAATTCCACATCTTTTGTCTCAGGAGGGCAGTCACTTCCTCAATGTCAGGATTCAGTCTCTGCATCTAACAGCCTGGCATATTCCGTTCTAGACCCTGGAGGGTCTCGGCTTCCACAACAAGTTTTGAATGATGTTATTTTGGAGGCCAGAAGGCCTAGTACCAGGAAAGTTTACACGGATAAATGGAGGAGATTTTTTATTTGGAGCAAAGCTAAGGCATTTGATGTTTCCAAGCCTAATTTAAGTGGTTCTCTTCAATACCTTACTGAGTTATTGGACAAAGGTTTGTCTTTCTCCTCTATAAAGATTCATGCTGCAGCCATTTCTGCTCACTATGATTGTGATCCCCCTTTATTTTCTCATCCTGTGTTTAAGCAATTTCTTAGAGGGGCAAAGAACATAAGACCCCCAATGAGAGCTCCTACTCCTGCTTGGGATCTCAATTTTGTGTTGGAAAACTTACTCTACAACCTTTTGAGCCTGCAGCTACTGCGAATTAAAGTATTTGTCATGGAAGACTGCTTTTTGTTGGCCATTACTTCTGCAAGAAGGGTTTCTGAATTACAGGCCCTTATGGCAGTGGAGCCTTTCCTAATTTTTCATAAGGACAGGGTATCTTTTATTAATCCTTCCTTTATGCCTAAAGTGGTTTCTAGTGTGGCTTTAAATCAAACTATTAATTTGCCTACTTTTTATGCAAACCCCAAAATAAAGGGGAGAACATTTTGCATACTTTGGATATTCACAGGCAGTTACGTTATTACTTGAGCAGAACCAAGGAGTTCAGACAGTCTCAGCAGTTGTTTGTTTCTTTTGCTTTGGGTTTTCAGGGTAAACCTGTGTCAAAACAAACTATTTCTAAATGGATTGGGAGTTGTATTTCTTTCTGTTATTCCCATCATGGTAAGGAGGTTCCGCTGGGGTTAGACCTCATTCCACTAGGGCTACTGCCACTTCTACTGCCTTTCTAAGAGGGGTAGCTACAAAAGATATTTTGGAAGCAGCTACTTGGAGTTCAGTACATACTTTCTCTAAACATTACCACCTTCCTCTTTATTCTAAATCTAGGGCTGGGTTTGCCACTGCAATATTACAGGGCATTTTAGCAGCCCCTAATGCTTTATGATATTTCCATCCTCCCATTCCCCATGCTTTGGGATTCTACCCATAAGTAAGGACTGCAGCAATGTGAGATGAAGAACATAGTACAGTTTTGTACCTACCATAAATGTAGATGTTCGAAGATCCACATTGCTGCAGTCCAATTTACCCTCCCTCCTTCCCCACTGCTGTTTGTTATGGTTATATAGTTTGGGTGGCGGTTGTTGTTGGACATGCTTTTGGGAGGTATTCTGTTTTTGGCTGTGGCCTCTATGTTTAGGGCCTTCTGACATCTGGGGCAAGAAAAGACTGAGGATATGACGTCGGTCATGCGCTTTTATACCCTGACGCTCTGATGTCAGTTCTGGGCGCCCATGACCGACGTCAGCCTAATACTTTGGTATTCGGGCCGACCGAGGACAGCGGACTACCCATAAGTAAGGACTGCAGCAATGTGGATCTTCGAACATCTACATTTATGGTAGGTACAAAACTGTACTTTTCAGGCATTAGATTTGGTGAACAGTATCCTCTAGATAAGAGAAGGGTCACAGACTGTGCACTGTCAGATCTAGGTACTTCAAGGTGTAAAAGCTGACCAAAGGTGATTTGATCACATTGAGTAGCATTACCATAATTGGGCATGGATTTTTGCTAGTGGTAAGCTTAATGAGCAATCAACCTGCCAAACATGAACTAATGAATATAAGTTCACTAACAGAATGCAGTATGGAAGTGGATGCATGATGGTAAAGAGATGACTGAATATCCTGTGTATCCAGGAGACATGATGGAAGGTCAGTGCAGGAAAGCCACTTATTTTTGAATTCAGAGTCTGCTACTGAAGTGGAGGACAAGACTATAAATGGTATGGGAATTGTGGTGAGGGATAATCTTTTTTAACACAGTGTGGGATGTAATCAGTTTTAGGGCTTGACTTATTGCAGTCAGACTCCGTGTAAATATAGGGCAGTATTCATAATCTCAGCCTTATGACCCACAACAGGATAGTGAAGGTGAGGAGAAGAGTGTATTCAGGCAGCAGTTGCAGGACCTACTAGATAAAGAAGAGCAACATGAGGGTTGTAGTGTCCTTTCCTCGTGATGACTGGATTTGCAGGACCTACTAGATAAAGCAGAGCAGCATGAATTTGTGGTGGGTAATGGTGGGGGATCTAAATGCTGATATTAGGACAGACGTAAGAGGCTATGAGGACTGTATGGGTCCACATAGGTGGGGCAACATGAATAAAGGAGAGGTCATTTTTGACTTCTGATTGGCAAATGGCTTGATGGTGGCTAATACATGGTGCAAGAGACAGTCACAAGATCACATAGAAGAGTGGCCAACATTCAACTCTGGTAGACTTCTTTCTAGTGAGGAAAGGGCATTTGAGTAGAATCCGTGATTGTAAAGCCTTCCCCAGTGAAGCAATCGGCCCACAGCGTAAACAACTAGTGACCAATGTCCGAGGCAGGCAGTGTCAGATAAGGCTTTAAGGTTAGCAGACACTAGGTAGAAGATGTGGAAGTTGACCAGAGTGCAAGCACAAGCATTTAAGGAAAAAGTTAGAGCTGTAGCACCTCAGAAAGAAGAGGGTATAGCTGGAGTCAAAGAAAAACGGAAACCTTTCAAAACAGCAAGTGTGAAGACTATAGAGTGGAGATATGGCTGAACCAGCTATGGAAATAAGGTACATAAATAGTGATGGAATAAAAAAGTCTAGGAAGTTATCAAGAAGAAAGGATAAGTGTAGGACAAAGTGGAAGGTTGAACAAAAAAGCAGATCAGGTTAAGAGGGAGTAACAGCTGGTTAGCAGAGGGCTGTTGAAATAGCAAAGAACAAGGCTTTGGAGGCTTCTGGAAAGTGACCCAGCAGATGGCACAAAGACGCTCTGTCAGAAAGATAAAAAAGATGGTTATCGGACACCATTCATAATAGATATTGGCAACGACATGCTCAGCAGTCCACAAGAACATCAAAGGCAGATGGAATATGAGCTGCCATCAAGTTCTAATTAAAAAAAAAACACTCCTGAGAAGCTGTATTGCCCCATACATAATCCTACACTGATGAAGAAACATCCAACCCAGAAAAAGTAAGAACACAAGTAAGAAAAATTAAGTCTGGGAAAGCAGCAGGTTCAGATGAGGTTACAGCAGATATGGTTAAGATGTTGGATGAGTTTGGGGAGAAATGGCTTCTGATAGTTACTCATAGCAGTATAGAAAGAGAAGTTTATCCTAAATGACCGGGGAATATGTAATCTGATATTATTAATCCTCGTTCATTCCTTACGTGTGGGTATCTGTTCCGACCTCGGAACCGAGCCGGCCATCTTCCAAGCTCGCGTCAACTACAAACTCTCGAGCTAAAACTCTTACCTAGAATTCCCCTCTCGCTGTTACCTCAGATTTTGTTTGCTGTGTCGCCATTCGGTCATGTCAGGCTACTTCTCTTGAGCCAAGTACAATATTTTTCTTCATACTAAATCCTAAAACAACCTTTTCTCGCAGAAAAGTTATTACATAGTTTTCTCTTACCTTGTCGGTTTTAGCGACTATCCTTTTTTGAATCTTTTCAATTCCTTTCCTCCTCTTTACTGCAAGGTAATTTCTTTTTTACCATCATTGGTAAACCCACTTTCCTTCTTACCTTCGAGTAATTCTTGTACCATTGCTGGTATTTTTTCTGGGTTTCCTTCTTTCTTTGTAACATGGCAGATAAAAAAGGTAGTCCAGGATTTAAAAGATGTTCAGGTTGTGGCCATAAATTACCTACTTCAGATGCACATTCCTTGTGTGTCTATTGTTTGGGTGTGCCTCATTTAACAGTTGACCCACCCTGCGGTATTTGTAAGAATTTCTCTAAAACAGGACGTTGATTGAGAGAAAAAAAATAAATTAATATTGAAGGGGTTACTGAAATCTCCTTTTTCAGAGGCTATTTCTAGGTTGGAGGCTTCAAACCCTCCAAGATCCCATAAGAAAAAAGAGTGATGAACATATAAAGGCCAAGTCTCTTCCTTTGTTCCCTGCTGGGGACTCCCAGGAACTGAGACCCAAGAAAGCTAAGCTTTCCAGTTCAGATTTGACTTCTTCGGCTCTAGCGCTTTCGGTACCTAGACCTTCAGCACCAAGGCCATTGGTGCCATCTGTGACTTCGGCACAGACTAACATGCCCTTTACTGTATCTGTACCGAGGGGCTCCTCGGTTCAGACATCTTTACCAGCACCAACTGTCCAGTCAATGCAGACTGTTATGACATCGATGGATTTTTTTAACACCCATTGCCTTTTCGGCTCCGATAACTTACCTGACAGACTACCCTCTCAGCACCGAGAATTCCGTTATCTGCACCAATTTTTTTCGGTTCCAGCCTTGGCGCCGACAACCACTTTGGTACCGACCTTATCGTTGGTGTAGACATGACTTCGGCACCGACAGCTGTAGTTCAGTCCTTTACAGCCCCGTTGTTTTCAGTGTAGACCTCCAAGGTGGGCACTGAGCTTGTTCTCTGTCTTTGGATAGGCCTGACTCCCCCTCGGCCATGTCTGTGAAATCCACAAGAAGCCTCTCTGAACACGACGTGTTGTATCTTGTGGATCAAGTGCATTTGGCCAGAGGTATCCCGCCCCCTATCCTTCCTTGGGAGGTGATCACCCTTTACCAAAGACCCCCCCCTACTTATTCTCCTCCATTGCCTTTGAAGCCCCTTGATATAGCACAGTCTTCCCCCTCTACCTTTCCCTTTATGGACCTCACTAAGGAGCTGCCGTTGCCTTCATGGCAGGAGAGTTTTGCTATGACCCAGGATGGCAGTTGTGGTGTATGTAATTTGGTGTTTCACAGCCATCCAGGGACTCTGAGTCAGCAGGCTGAGCCACTTAGGAAAGGGGTGACCCCTGTCCTGGGAACTTGCCCCTCTTCAGAAGGTTCTGGGGTTGGCTGGCGATCCTGTGCTATCACTCTCCCCACCCTCCTCTGGACCGCAGTATACACAAGTCACTCCTGGTGGACACAGAGCAAGGGCCTCAGGATATACTCCCACAGGAGACCCCTTTTGTGCTGTCTTCCCCAGTTTCTCCCTCTGAGGAAGTACATCAAAAGAGCTCATGCAAGAGGAAGCACGTCGACTCCACAGAGGAGTCCCTTACTGAAGACGCAGACTTTGATGATGGGGAAGGGTCCCCTCGCTCACCCTCTGAGGTATCTTTTGGTGATATTCTTGAAATTCTTAGAGAGGTGACTGGCAACCCTCGAACCCGACCTTTGAAGAGTCTTTGTTACTGCAGGCCTTTCGTGCCCTGCCCCCTACCTCCTGGGTTACTCCACCTGCCGACAATCTGGTCTGGCTCATCGTGCAGCATGTGTGGAAGGCTCCTGACAACCTTGAGGCCATTCCCCAGAGGCCAGATAAAATTTTGTCCCCTTCTGCTACTGATCCCCATTGGTCCAAAGGTCTTCCTGTTGATGCTTTGGTGGTGGCAGCTGCAACTAAAAAGGACCTGGCAGAAGAAGAAAGCCAAACTGTCCATCCACCCAACAAAGAATCCCAGGCTCTGGACAGAATAGGGAAGCGTACTTTTGCATCAGCGACCTTTGCAATCAGGTCTCTGAACTATATGGCACACTTTACCAGGCTTCAAAGAGATTTAATTTCTGAGTTCTCTGTTACTTTGGCTGGAGCTGTGTCTGATGAGGTCCGTGACAAAGTGGCCTTTCAGCTAGCCACCATTGAATCGATATCCAACTCCTCCATGCACTTGATATCTCACGCGTCAGAAGGAGCACCTAGAGCGGTGAGTTCAGGCATTGTTCTGAGACGACACTCCTGGATGCACTTGTGTAATTTCGTGGAACCCTTCAAGGCTTCCTATCTCAATGCTCCCATCGAAGCCTCTTCATTGTTTGGACCCAAGGTTAAAAGCACACTGGCCAGATGTGAACAGGGCGGTAAGACCCTTTCTGCCGTGGGTGTCTGTTGTTCACCTCAACAGGCTTTCTCCAGAAACAAGAAGAGTGGGAAGATGTGGTACAAAAAGTCTCAGGCTGAGTTCTCCCCTAGAGGTAGAGGGGGAAACTCACAGGGAAGACTCCCTTTTCGGGGTGGGGGGGGGGGGTCCGTATAACCAGGGTTCCAGGGACTCTCTCCCTGGCCAATCCTACCAGCGCTCCTGAAGAGCGGCCCAACTGCTTTCCTCTGAAAGTGGTTGGGGGTCATTTCTCTTTGTACTCTTCTGCCTGGCTAACCATCACCACCGATTCTTGGTACAAAGGATTATAACCAGAGGTTTTCATTATTCCCTTCGATCTTTGTCCACTCCCTAACAAACCTACCCAACGTTCCACCCAGTCAAAGGGAAGAGGCAGCTTTAGAGATTTCAAAACTAAGAAAAAGGGTCTTCGAAATAGTCCCTCCAGACCAGATAGGATACAGATTCTACCTAAGACTATTTTTGGTGCCAAAGAAAACTGGGGACTTGGAGACCAATTTTGGATCTCAGTGTATTGAGCAAGTTTGTAAAAGTAGAAAAATTCCGGATGGTCACAATACAGTCTATCCTTCCGCTTTTGGAAAAAGACGATTGGATGTGCTCGATAGATCTTCAAGCTACGTACTACCACATAAAAGTGGACAGACCATCAAGAAAATTCCTTGGCTTCCATGCGGGAGCCAGTCACTACCAGTTCAGAGTACTGCCCTTTGGACTCTCTACAGCCCCCAGAGTGTTCACAAAGTGCATTGCAGTAGTCACAGCTCACTTGTGACTACAAGGATTCCAGGTGTTTCCATACCTAGACGACTGGCTCATCTCCACCCCCACCAGACATCTATTGGAAGAAGCCCTGGCATACTCTCTCCTCTCTGCAGAAAGGCTAGGCATAACCATAAACTGGCAAAAATCCAATCTCACCCCATCTCAGGCCACAGAATTCATAGGGGTCATCTTGAATACAAAGAATTGCAGAGCATCCATTCCAGAGCACAGAATTCTAAGGCTAAAGCAACAACTGATCCCAATCATTTCAAAGGAGAAATCCACAGCTCACTCTGTTCTACAGTTGTTGGGTTCCATGGCAGCCTCCATCACCATTGTCCCCCTGGCCAGGTTTCACATGAGGCTTCTACAATGGCTACTGCTTACCCAATGGCATCCCTTTCAGTACCCTCTTTCAGCCATGATTCGGGTAACTCAGAGGTGCAAACGGGATTTAAATTGGTGGATGGCCCACAGCCCGTCACAATGGTCTCTCCCAACAGCCCAAGGCCACAGTGACCATGGATGCCTCCCTGATGGGGTGGGGGGGGGCTATGTCAGGGACAAGACAGTCCAAGGTACTTGGTCTGAAATGGAGGTTCTTCTGCATATAAATGTTCTAGAGCTGAGGGTGGTGCTTCTGGCATTGCAAGCATTCCGTCCCCTGCTGCCATTGCGATCAGATAACATGGCGGTGGTCTGGTACATCAACAAACAGGGCAGAACCCAATCTTACCCACTCTGTCGAGAGGCCATGAGGATATGGCATTGGGCGATAGCTACCAACCATTTTCTTCTAGCAACGCACATTCCCGGGAGTTCCAACGTGATAGCAGACTGACTCAGCAGGTGTCATGAGTGGTCTCTGAATCCCTTGATAGCGGCAGAGATTTTCAATCACTGGGGTGTTTTTTTCTGTGACCTCTTTGTGCCCCCGACCAACTACAAATGCAGCAACTATTTCACCCTGATTCCCCCTCCGAGACAGTCACTCAGGGACACTCTAGCTCACGATTGGCCCTCGGGTCTACTTTATGCATTTCCACCTCTTCCCCCTCATTCCCCAGTTTCTGAAGAAAGCCCGCCGGTTGAAGAGCAAAGTAATCCTCATAGCACCATATTGGCCTCATCAGATTTGGTTCCCCTTCCTTTGGCCTCACCTGCTAGATCAACCGTGGATTCTCCATCCAACCCCGGGGTTGAGCTGCCATCCGCAGAGTCTTATTCACCACAGCTTGGCTCCTCCATTTCCCTTGATTGCCAGGCAGAATAATCTTTCTTTGCCAATACGTGACATTCTTATTGCATCTCATAAGTCTTCCACCAGAATTGCACATCTCAGCAAGTGGAAAAGATTTACTTTTTGCCTGAAAGAAAAACAGGTAGATCCTTTTTTAGCACCAGTGTCTATAGTACTGGAGTATCTAGCCACCCTATTTTAATCTGGTCTAACGGCCTCTACCATTAGAGTTCATTTGGCTGCAATGTCTATTTCCATGATGGTGTCAAAGACTCCACTCTTACGTCGCACAAATTATGCAAGACTTTCATAAAAGGCGTGAATCGTCTAAATAGGGAATTAAGCCATCTGGAAGCATGCCAAATATCCAAATAAATATTTAGAAGCTGTAAAGAGCTGAGTGAGTTTTAGTTTTTCTTTCAAGGATTGCTATAAGATATCCTTTTGATTATTCAGAACTTTGGTTGGTTAAATTAATTTCCAGACCATTCTAGCCCATTAAGTCGTAACACTCATTACTGGAATGACCTGCAGTTTAAAGCTGAGATAAAGTTAATACATTTTCAGCAGTATGTATGAAGAATATTTCTTCATTATTAGTGCATATGAAATTAATGTTTTTAAATTTAACTGGCAATGTGAGAGTGTTCAATCTCGCCGTTTGTTCTTACAAATGGGTGTCGGAGCCGATCCTCGGCTCGAGTGCCTTAGCAAAGCTCTGCATCTAGGAGAAGCTCGAGACCAACCTACCTCCCACAATTCCCTCTGCCTCTACCTCAGATCTAGTTTGCCGCTGCAACCGATCACATCGATTTTTGAGAGCTCTGACCAACTTTGGGAAGATGAGCTAATTTCTTCATATTTTTTTCTTGTGAAATCTTCAGTTTTTTGTTGGGAACTTAATCTTTGTGTGTGTGTGTGTGTGTGTGTGTGTGTGTGTGTGTGTGTGTGTGTGTGTGTGTGTGTGTGTGTGTGTGTGTCTAGGGTCATCCTTGTTGGCTACACCAATATATATAATTTATATATATATATACAGTTTAGTTTTCTTAGGGCCTACCCCTCCTAGTTACTAAGTTCAGATACTTGCAGTTTTTATTGCTGTGTTGGTGGACGTGTATCTAACTTTTTCAAAGTGTTATTTGCTACTTGTACAGTTTTTTTCTTTTTCTCTACAGGATGTATGAAAAAGCCAAGTCTGGATTCAAGAGGTGTCAGTGTGGGCAAAAGATGTCTGTCACTGACAACCATAGCTCCTGTGTCTACTGTCTTGGTCCTCTCCATCTACAAGAAGACTGTTGTATCTGTCATTCTTTTAGTGGAAGGGTCATGACAGATAGACGCAGGAAGCTCATGGATAGGGGTCTTTTAAAGCCTGCCTTCCAAGAGGCGCTTGACAAGTCGGACCAGGCTTCTAAGTCCTCGAAGGGGTCGAAGACATCGGAGCCCACGTCATCGGCTCCAAGTTCTTCGCTTAAAGTTCGTTCACCGGTTCCACAGGCTTTGGGGCCAAGTGTCGAGCTTCTTACTGTGACCGAGCCTCGAGCTTCCACCTCCTGCTATATTGAGGTCAGTACCGTCCTCTGTTCCTTCGACCCGTTCTTCCAGGCCCCTCTCTGACACCGACGTAGATCGTGTGATGCAGAAGTTAATGGAGAACACGGCCCTGTCCAAGCTCATTTCAGTCTCCTCCCAATTGTTGTCGAGACTCGAACGCCTTCCCTTATCTCCATCTGGTCCTCCTCCGAGGCCTACACTGCTTTCGGAGCCGGGAGAAGTTGATCTGATGGTAGTTGAGCCCTTGGTGCCGGAACTGTCCCTTCCTCGGTCGGCACCGTTGACCTCGACTCCGTCGGAACAGTTAGCGGACTCGCGGAACCGACTATCCCTCCTTGGCTCCGGGACAGAGTCTCGAACCGATCTTTCGGTGCCGACTCTCCCCCTCGGTGCCTCGGCACGGATCACTTCGGCTCCGTCCTCGGGGTCGATGCCCTTGGCCTCCGCGTCGGAGACACTTCCGCGTTCTTCGGAACCGGAGGACTCCTCGGCTCGGGGTCCGGGAGCCTTTGACCTCATGAGGAAGGTATTGTCTTCTCAGACAACCACGTCAATGGAAGCAACTTCTCTCTCCCATAAAGGTCCGTTGTCTACTTCTGCACCCACGACTACCCATAAGCGTAGAGCACCAGTGTCTCAGCCACTCCCAAAGGGAGCCCCTTCTTTCTCTGAGGCCTCACCGGAAACCCATCCCGATGATGTTCCGAGGAAAAAGTTGTGCAAGAGGAGGCACTTAGATTCTCCACAAGAATCTTTAACATCGGATACTGACTTAGATGAGTCAGAAGGGTCCCCAAAATCACCCTCAGAGGATGTCTCCTTTGCTGACATCCTGGAGATCCTGAAGCAGAGAGGTGATTGGCAGGCCCTACCCCCTTCTGAGGATGAGTCGGTTCTGCTGAAGGCATTTGGTGCTTGCCCTTCCTCCTCCTGGGTCACTCCGCCCTCCGAGTTAATGGAGTTAATTGCTCTAAGGGTGTGGGAGGCACCTGACAGTGGAGCCAGTTCCCAGGAAACCTAACAAATACATAACTGCCCCTCAGGACAAGTCATACCTTACTAAGGGAGTTCCAGTGGACGCTATGGTGGTGGCCGCAGCCACTAAAAAGGAGATGTCCGAATCTTCCTCGTCTGTCCATCCCCCTAACAGAGACTCTAGGACCATGGACAGATATGGGAAGCACATTTTCAGTTCAGCGACTTTTTCCATGCGATCGCTGAACTACTTGACACACTTCACATGATTACAGAGGGATCTAGTCAAAGAGTTGGGAGATACCCTCCAGGGTAATACAGATGCTGCTGTCTCGGACAAAGTTACAGCACAGTTCAACACCCTTGCATCCATAGTGAACTCGTCCATGAGGCTCATCTCGTATGCGGCCGAAGGGTCGAGTAGGGCTGCAGCTTCAGCGATTGCTCTTCGTAGACAATCCTGGATGCGGCTGTGCTCCTTTGCGGAAGCCTTTAAGTCTTCCTTTACTAACGCCCCCTTTGATGGTGCCACTCTTTTTGGCCCCAAAGTAAAGGAGACCCTAACCCGGTGTGAGCAGGAAGGAAAGACTCTGTCTGCTGTCGGCGTCCATTTTTCCACCCCATCCAGACCGTACCCCAAAGGGCAACGAGGTGGAAAGATGTGGTTTCGTAAACCCCAGGGTTCTTTCCCAGGCATACAGGGTGATGCCCCCCCCCCCAGAGGCAGAGGAGGGGGCAGAAATGGAAGACTCCGCCCTGGCGGCAGAGGAGGTCCGCAGAACCAAGGTGACAGGGATACCATCCCTGATGAGCCTTTCCAGCACTCCTGAGAGGAGGCCCGACTGTCCTGCTCTGGAGGTAGTCTGGGGTCGCTTAGCTTTATACCCTCAGGCCTGGCAAAGCCTTACACTTCAGAAAATTGGGTAAAAAGCATTATTACCAGAGGTTACAAAATTCCCTTTGTATTTCCCCCATTACCACAGAAAAGATTCCCAGATGTACGACCCCATCTGCGAAAACCTGCAGCTATAGAAATCTCAAAGCTTCTAGAGAAAGTCATCCAACCAGTCCCGGCGGACCAAAGAGGATCCGGAACTTACTCAAGGTTCTTTTTAGTTCCAAAAAAGACTGGGGACTGGAGGCCAATTCTGGACCTAAGCACTCTCAATACATTTGTGAAGAAAGAAAAGTTCCGGATGGTCACGCTTCAATCGATCCTTCCGTTTTTACAGAAGGACGACTGGATGTGCTCAATAGATCTCGGGGACGCCTACTACCACATCAAAATGGCCAGAGTGTCCAGAGATCACCTGCGCTTCCGGCTGGGAGCCAGCCACTTTCAGTTTTGAGCCCTGCCTTTTGGTCTAACCTCGGCCCCCCCAGGGTTTTCACCAAATGCATGGCAGTGGTAGCGTCTCACTTGAGACACCTAGGATTCCGGGTGTTTCCATATCTGGACAACTGGCTCCTTACTGCCACCACCGAGTGTCAACTGATACAGGCCAGGGACTACACAATCAGCCTTTGTGCTCAGCTAGGGATTTCGATAAATTTAGAAAAATCTGCATTACAGCCCTCGCAGCATATTTCATTTATAGGCGCAGATCTAGATACCCGTTCTTTGCTACTAAAACTACCCTCCACAAGAATAGCTTCCCTGCAAGAACACGTATCTCTCCTGCTATTGTCCAAAAAGTCCCCAGCCAATCTAGTCCTGAAAGTCTTAGGGCTCATGTCAGCTTCCCTCATTGCAGTTCCCATGGGGAGGCTACACATGAGAGTTCTCCAATGGCTGCTGTTCGCACAGTGGTCGTTCCAGCAGTTACCGCTGACACACGAGATTCACATAATGAATACCTGCAAAGCACACCTGTCTTGGTGGTTACAGAATCACAACATCAGCGGCCGACCGTTTGTGTTACCCAAACCAACAGCTACGGTGACCACGGACGCTTCCCTGATAGGGTGGGGGGGACATCTTTCAGGGACAGACAGTCCAAGGCGAATGGTCCAGCTTAGAGTACAACCTGCACATAAATGTTCTAGAGATGAGGGCAGTGTTTCTAGCGTTGCAACACTTCTTCCCCCGTCTACCTCTAGGGACTATTGCAGTACAGACGGGCAACATGTCCGTAGTCTGGTACATAAACAAACAGGGAGGAACCAGGTCTTACCAGTTGTGCAGGGAGGCCATGAGAATTTGGCAATGGGCAGAGTCCACGGGTCGCTTTCTAATAGCAACGCACATCCCGGGGTTATCCAACGTCATAGCGGACAGGTTGAGAGCCATCCTGTTACCTCATGAGTGGTCCCTCAAGTCAGAAAGTGGCGGAAAGGATTTTCCACAAATGGGGTTAGCCTTGCTGCGATCTCTTTGCGTCTCCAATGAGCACCAAATGCAGAAGCTACTTTGCCCTTTTACCCCCTCCAGGGGATGTCCCCAGGGACGCTCTGATTCACGATTGGCTCCCGGGTCTCCTGTATGCTTTCCCTCCTATACCACTGATCCCGAAATGTCTTCAGAAAGCCAAGGACCAGGAGAGGACTATAATTCTCATTGCCCCGTTCTGGCCTCGACAGATCTGGTTCCCCTTTCTTCAAGCCCACCAAATGCAGGAGCCCTGGATTCTGGACCCAGTGCCAGATCTGCTGACTCGCTCATCAGGGGCTCCTCACCCGTCGCTCCTATCCCTCAAGTTAGCAGCCTGGCTGCTCCGCTTCCCTACTTGGCCAGGTCTGATCTTCTCTCTCCGGCAGTCCAGAACATTCTGGTCGCCTCCCACAAGGCTTCCACTACTAAAATCTATACCAGTAAGTGGAAACGTTTCGTTCACTGGGCAACTACACAGCATTTGGATCCTTTAGTAGCCCCCCTAAACAAGGTTTTGGAATTCCTGTCCACTCTGTTTCACCAAGGAGCCTCTACTACCACTTTAAAAGTTCAGTTGGCCGCTATTTCCAACTTTCACATAGGAGAAAACGGAGCTCCCATTATGGCTCATAGGCTTTGTAAAGCCTTCATGAAAGGGTCTTTTCATCTCAGACCAACAGTTAGGTTACCTACAGCTCCTTGGAATCTAAATTTACTCTTATCCCAGTTAATTTTACCACCCTTTGAACCAGCTTCTTCCTGTTCCTTAAAGTTCTTGTCCTGGAAGACTCTTTTCCTAGTAGCTATCACTTCAGCCAGAAGAGTATCAGAACTTCAGGCACTTTCCATCAAGCAGCCATATTTAATTTTTCACCCTGACAGGGTATCATTACGCACCAACCCTTCCTTTCTCCCTAAGGTCTGTTCGGTTGCCAACATTAATCAGTCCATTGAGCTTCCTACATTTTTCAAGAACCACTCCAACAAGCTGGAATATATGTTACACAAATTGGATGTTCATAGACAACTCAGATTCTACCTGGATAGAACTAAAGACCATAGGAAAGTGGACCAACTATTTATACCCTTTGCGGACAACAAAAAGGGCATGGCAGTTACGAAGCGCACACTTTCTAAATGGCTAACTGATTGTATAACCTTCGTGTATTCTGCTTCAAACCAGATTTTGCCCACCAAACCAAAGGGACATTCTACTAGGTCAGTTTCCACATCTCTGGCTCATGCGGCTCGTCTGCCATTGGACACTATTTATGCAGCCGCCACTTGGTCTAAACCGCATACATTCATCACTCATTACAAAGTTGATAGGACTTCCAGGGATAGAGCATCTTTTGGTTCCACTGTGCTCAGGAACATTCTTCCGTGAGTCACTCAGGGTAACGGAGCTAGGGACGCTACCCATTTGTAAGAACAAATGGCGAGATTGAACACTCTCACATAAAGAAGTTATGTCGTTACCATAACGTTCCATGTGGAGTGTCCATCTCGCCTTTGTTCTTACATCCCCACCCTCCCACCCTCAGGTCTGGAAGAATGTACGGATTTAGAAGTCTGGTCCGTTTGTCTCCCACTAGTGGTCTCTCTGTTGTTCCTACTGGCTTGAGCTAGTTTCTGTTCCTTATGTATACTTAGGTATCCCTTTTTATGCTTGATTACCTTTGTTGTTGCTGGATCTGGTCTTGTTTTGCAAACTAGATCTGAGGTAGAGGCAGAGGGAATTGTGGGAGGTAGGTTGGTCTCGAGCTTCTCCTAGATGTAGAGCTTTGCTAAGCGGCCAACTCTGCTCCGACACCCATTTGTAAGAACAAAGGCGAGATGAACACTCCACATGGAACGTTATGGTAAGGACATAACTTCTTTTTAATGTAGTCTATTTGGGTGGAAGAAAGCCGATAGAACTACGTACTTCTCAAGTGTACCTCCATTATGATGTATAGTCCTCATTTTGTGTCTTTAAAAAAAAAGTCCATTTTCCTTGTTGTTGCACATTGAAAGAGGCTGCCACATCTTCTGTTTTTTAATCATTTTTAAGAAATGCACATGTTAAATAGTACTGAGTCATATTAATTCATAAAAATAACTCTTGTGTAAAGAGTTACATTTTAAGCTTCCTGTTTGAGGTTTTTAGTAAGCTGTTGGCACGTTTCACATATTTTGCCCATTTGTTCCACACTGAGAGGTAGTGATGTTCTTTGTGTTACACTGTTGCAGTCATCACCTGTGGGGTTATCCCTGTTGTGGTAGCCCTTGGCCAGCCTGAATACCAGCATCAATGTTTTTGTGTGCCGGTTGCTGTCGCCTGTAGTCTGAAGTCAGGTCGTCGGTACTATAAAGCAAGGAGCAATGCAGCCGACGTCATTACATCAGTCTTTCTTGCTGTGGAGCCCATAGCAGAAGCAGTTTGCACAAGTGCCAGTCGGTCGCTACCAGAAATCGAATTTCAGCAGAAAACATCTAAAGCTAAGTACCCCGTCGGGGACCATTTTTTCTTGCTCTAACCGATGTCTGAAAATGTTAACAATCTTCTCACCTGTGGAAAGCAGATCCCACACCGAGACTTCCATTCTTACTACATCATTTGTTTAGGCCTAGATCATGACGTCCCTCGTTGCCGGTTCTGTGCCCCCTTTAATGTGAGACCCATTCACCGTAGAGCTCTCTTTATAGACAGTTATTTTCATATTTAGTCTTCGAATTCTGATATGGCATCCATCAGCCAACAATCCGCCGATATTCCAAAAAAACATAAAGATAGAGACAGGCCACACAAGGCTAAGCCTTCCAACCGACACTACCGCGAAGCAAGTCTTCAGTTCCATGGACTTCAGTGAGGCGTTTTTGCAGCTTCTGATGCCTAACTCACTTTCTGCGCATACCTCTGCAGAGTCCCTTTCAGAGTCCGGAATGCCGCAGAAATCCACTTCGTCTTCTGAGCCTTTGGCTGTCTCTGCCTTGGTTGGGTCCAAAGCTGCGACACAGGCACCGGCTTCCGAGGAGGCCACTCACAAGACCGATTCTAGACAAAAACTAACGTCTTCGCCTTGAAGCCAGGCCACTCCTAGGAAATCTGCTTCTAGCCACCATCTTGCTACTGCTCCCCCACACCAAGCTCAAATGCTTAAAATGACGGATGATTTCATCTCCCTTATCTGAGGTACTCAAGCCCCCACTCCAAAAAGGAAAAGGCTTCCTTCTCCAGAAATTGACAGACCAAGAGTCTGAGGAATCTGATTATTCTGCCTTTGAAGAGGAACAGCAGCCCTTAACTGTTTGAGGATTCAGATGCAGAGGAATCCATTCCCTCTGCCTCCGTTCCAAAGGACCTCTCCTTTGGGGAAACCCTTCACTCCCTCAGGGAACATTTTCAGTCGAAATCTCAGTACTACCCACAGTCAAAGAAATGACTTGGAGAGCTTCTGCACCTATCCCAGCACAGACCCTTGGCCATCCCACCTATTCTAGAAGTGGTGGATGATGTTTTCCTTGAATCCAGTTTAGCTTTTGATGCCCTGCCTCCTGCTCCAGCTAAACCTGACGAGTACTACAGAGTACCGGATTCTCACAAATACCTGTACAGGAACCCTACTACAGACCCTGAGGTCATTACACAAGGACCCAAAGTAGTTAAGACTAGTTCTGTCAAGAATCCAGAGCTCTGGACAGATGGGTTAAGAAAGTATATACATCTGCAACCTTAGCTATCAGAGCACTCAATTGTCAGTTCCATATGTTAAAGTATCAACAACACACTTTAGAACTATTAAAAGAGACGATTGCTAACTCTCCTGGCGGTGTCAACACAAAAAGAGCTGACAGAATTACTACACTCTGTAAGTGGTCAAGCACTCATTACAATATGGATATGACACTTCTAGAAGCCTTTAGAAGGGCAGCAGTGACCGGATCTGTTATTAGAAGACATGCATGTCTGAAGGAACAACCTCTCCCTGATCATGTCAAGTCTAAACTTATTGATGCATCCTTAGATGAGGAGCACCTGTTTGGGGGGAAAAAGCAGAAGAGGTGCTTAAAAAGATGGAAGACAAATTTAAATCTATGCAAACAGTAAAAGATTTCTTTCAAGTTCAACCACCCAGATTCAGCAGGAGCTTTCCCTCTAAGCACTGGGCCTTCCCTGCACCCAGCAGACAGGGCCAAAGTAAGCCCTGCAGGGACAGGACATCCAGGCCCCTATCCCAGGGCCAGCAAAGAAGCATGCAGTGGACCACTTCTTGTCTAAGGCCGGGAGTTCTAAGAAATGCTTCTGTGGCAAGCACTCACAATGACCCTCCTTCCCCCAGCCCTCCTTTCACTCATCAAAAACTAGGAGGAAGGCTCACCCTCTTCAAGGACAATTGGGTTTCTATAACCAAGGACCAGTGGGTCTTAAAAGTAATTTCTCAGGGATACAGATTCTCCTTCAGTGAACTCCTAATCCCAAGAAGGTACCTAGACCTCCTCCCAAACCAGTGGGCAAAGACATTGAAACCGGTCCAAACTCTAATATCCCAGTGGGCAGTAGAATCTGTCCCTCCAGATCAAATAGGAAAAGGTTTTTACTCCAGACTATTCCTTGTTCCCAGAAAAGAGAGCACTTGGCACCACTTCCTGGATCTATCCAAACTGAACACCTCCTTGGTGGTCCCGAGATTCAGAATGCTAACCTTCCAGCAGCTCCTGCCTATGCTCACACAAAGTGCCTGGCTTGTGATACTAGACCTAAAATATGCCTACCTCCACACTCCCATCAGAGAATCATGCAGAAAATTCCTGAGCTTCAGAGCAGGCTGTCAACACGGTCAGTTCTCTGCACTGCCCTTTGGCTTATCTACTGCTCCCAGGGTATTCACCAAATGCTTCTCCCTGGCTGTATCATTCTGAAGACCGAGAAATATACAGATTTGCCCTTACCTGAATGACTGCCTCATTCAGGCAGAGTGCAAAGAAAAGTTACTCGAGGACCTTGTCTTTGTCAAATCACTCCTAACTTTCCTAGGGTTCACCATCAATCATAAAAATAAAAACAAAACCCCACCAGGAAAATTATTTTCCTGGAGCTGTGCTAGGCACAGCAGTCCAAATGGCCTTCCTATCCTCAGAAAAGCAGAGCTTCCTGCCTCTCTACTTCACCCAGATGGCTTCCAGAAGTCACCTCACTGCAAGGAAGTTTCTGCAAGTCCTGGGATACATGGCATCTTGCATCCTTCTAATCCTTCTTGCCAAGCTTCAGATGAGAAAACTTCATTGGTACTTAAAAGAACCTTTGGTGTTACCACTCTGTCCCTAGAGACCACTCTCCCTCTGATCCCATGTGTAAGGGCCAAATTTCTCAGGTGGGCAGAGGCCTGTGCCATGAACAAGGGTCTTCCCTTCATCCTCTGCCCTTCAGGCCAGACCATCTCCATCAACACCTCAGACATTGCTTGAGGTGCTCACCTAGCAGGCAGGTGTACCCAAGGCCTTTGGAATGCCCAGCAACTTCACTTGCACATCAACCAGAAAGAAATGATGGCTCTGACTTCCTTCCAACCCCATCTCAGGACAGGGGTCCTCCTTATAAAAATGGACAATACCACAGTGATGTGGTACATCAACAAGCAGAGGGCACCCAATCTTACCCCCTGTGCAGGTTAGCCATGAGTCTGTGGCTTACAGCCATCTCCATGAGGCTATACCTAATTGCCCCGTACTTACCAGAGATCAACAATACACTGGCAGACCACCTAAGCAGAAACTTACTGGACCCCCACAAATGGCAGCTCCACAGAGAAATCTTTCTGCAAATCGCACAGGAGTGGGAAACCCCAGAAGTGGATCTCTTTGCCTCGCACCTCAACCACCAGCTGCAAAAGTTCTGTACCAGGGAGTATCACCTCCTAGCATGGAAGGTGGATGCCTTCACCTTCCCCTGGAGCTCCCTCTTTGTGTACGCATACCCTCCTCTACTCCTTATTCCCAAGGTTCTGATCAAAATAAGAGAGGAGAGACCAAAGGCCATTCTCATTGCTCCATATTGGCCCAAATAGCATTGGTACCCCTTATTACGCAGTGTGACCTTACAGCCCTCAAAGCTGCTTCCCCTGATGTTAGACCTTTTGAGCCAGGAGAGGGGGAAGGTACTGCACCCAGACCTACAGACTCTCAATCTTTCAGCATGGCTTATACACTAAAAACTAAGAGTCTCTGTTAAGCAAACAGGTCCTGGGCATCATCACCGAGGCCAGAAGGCCCAGCACAAGAAAATCATATGCAGGAAAATGGAAAATATTCTGCTCCTGGAAACAATCCAAAGGGGGCAGTACCTCTCCGCCTTCCATCCCTCTCATCCTGGGTTACCTAGCAGAGTTGCTCAATAGTAGCCCGTCTTTCTCCTCTATTAGAAATCATGCCTCTGCCATTTCTGCCCATTATGATTCGGACCACCCCTCTTCTCTCATCCTTTGATTAAGCAATTCCTCAGAGGGGCTTCTAATTTCAGGCCTCCTACGCCACCCTGGGACCTGAGCTATTTGTTATAAAAGCTAACCTTACCTCCTTTCGAACCTGCCTCTTCAACAGAATTGAAATACCTCTCATGGAGGACTGCCTTCCTACTAGCTATCACCTCAACCAGAAGGATCTCGGAACATCAAGCTCTCATGGCTGTCAAGCCCTTCATCATTTTCCATGTAGACAAATCTCTCCCTGAGGACTAACCGCTCCTTTATGCCCAAGGTGATATCTGATGTGACCCTTAACCAGACAATACACCTTCCCACCTTCTTTCCTAACCCTCAAAACAAGGGGAAAATAATTCTACACTCACTAGACATGCACAGATAACTCTGATACTATCTGGACTGTACTAAGCCATTCAGAAAAACAGACCAGCTTCTTGTAAGCTTTGCCCAAGGGGTAGGGGGGGAAGCCCATCTCCAAACAAACCATTTCCAAGTGGATTTCACACTGTATCAATTTTTGCTGCAGACTACATGGGAAAACCTTCTATAGGTCTGTTTGTACCCACTCCACAAGGGCAACCTCCACTTCCACTGTCTTCCTCAGAGGAGTACCTACCAGGGACATATTGGAAGCGGCCATCTGGACCTCTGTCCACACCTTTACAGAGCATTATCCCCTACCTCTCTCTTTCCAAGTCTAGGGCAGGGTTTGCCTTTGCAGTTCTGCAGGGCCACCTGACCCATACGTAGGACTCTACTTATCCTTCCACCCTTTACCTCAGCTTTGGGAATCCTCCCACAGGTGATGACTGCAACAGTGAAACACAAAAAACATAGTACAGTTGTGTGCACTTAACATAAATGTAGATGTTAGAGTGTATTCACTGTTGCAGTCCTGGGCTTCCCAAGGTGACTTTTAGCCACCAGGACCACTTCTTCCTCCTCCCTTGTGCTTCTGATAGGTTAGGGCAAGAAAATCTGATGTAATGACATCGGCCACCTTGCTTTATAGAACTGACGTCAGACTACAGGCGACTGCAGCTAGTGCACAAAAACATTGACTCTGGTGTTCGGGCCAACTAAGGGCTACTACAGCAGGGATAACCCACAGGTGATGACTGCAACAGTGAATACACTCTATCATCTACATTTAAGTGTGCACAACTGTACTTTCTTTGACTAGTACTGCAGTGCAATAGGGTTAGTGTTTAAGTACTGACATGCTTCCATCTGCACGAGTTGGCAGTAGTTCAAGTAGATGTTGCACTAGTAGTGCATAGCTGATGTTTAGAATTGTTAAATTCACTGCAATGTTTCATTATTTATACACAGCTTATAAAAAATAAAGTAAAAAAAAGAATAAATAAAAATAAAATTTACATTATTTTAAATACCAGTTTGTTCCAGCATAAATTACCAGTTATATTTTTTTTGCTACATTTCCAAATGTTATATTTTAGCTGCATAGCCAACCATTTTGTTGGCTGTTTTTTGAGCAGACAGTATTTTTGAGAGTCCCTTTTGCAGTACCAACTGTTGTAATTCCTGCCTGCTGAAGCCCAAAGTCCAGAGTTTACAGATAAATATCCATTTGGGTTGTTACTTGTACAATAAGAAAGCAATACTGTCCTCTTCTGTCAGACCAGAGTCTCAGAAATGGGCATGTGCTTTCAAATATTCCTTTTACTACATTATTGTATGTAAAATCTGCATTATATTATGACAGTAAGTTTCTAGTTTCATCTTGTTGAGCTTTCATAAAATCCCTTCACTTGTATCCCTTTAGTGCCACAAAGTATCTAAACATACAACTCTAAAATCAATCAGTCATGACTCTGTCACAGCCTGTAAGTCATACCAGAAAACAGTATTACAAGGTGATATGTGTTGAGCTGAAAGTTCATAGTTTTACCAGATCTGCTTGCACTACCAAGCCCCACAAGGTGTGGCATAAGTGAATTTGCCATTTTTATTTGTGCTGATTATGCTGTGCTCATATGTAATCATGCAGAGGAATTGTTTGCTGCTTTTTATGTAGTGAAAGAAGGGCATCCAGGCTGTTTCTAGGCCTCTGATTGCTTTAGAACCTTTGAGTGTTTGCTACTGTTGGCCAGTTTGCAGATGTTCATTGTGCATACAGCTGCAGTCATAACAGATGGGTTCTCCTGCCGTCAGGTGGGTCCTCGGTTGGCCGAATTCCAAAGTTTAGGTCCGGTGTCGGTTGTCGTCGCTTCTTCCCTGACGTCAGTGCGACAGGGGTATAAAAGAACCAGCCGACACCATTTTCTTCAGTCTTTCTTGCTGCGGGGTGCCCGAAGCAGAAGCAGTTCGCAAGTGCCGGTCGGCCAGCTCCTAAGATTACGAATATTTTTCAACCGAAGACTTCTTGAAAACTAAGTACCCCGTTGGGGAAACTTTTCTTGCCTCAGACCAAAGTCAGACAAAGTTAATAATTGCATTTCATGTGGGAAGCAAATACTGCATAAGGATTTCCATTCCCTCTGTATACCTTGCTTAGGCCCAGACCACGACATCTCGGCCTGTCGTTTTTGTGCTACATTCAGCAGACGCACTATTAAGCGTCGGGCGGAGTTCGCCCAACACTATTTTGGCAAAAAGTTTAATTACATGTCGTTGGATACTCCAACTCCAATTTTGAGTAAACGACGTAAAGATAAGGAACGACATACGAGGTCCGCGACTTCTACCGACACCACGCTAAAGCCGACTACATGTGCTCCGGTTCTCAGCGAGGTGCCTACGCAGCCCCTGACTACCGATGACACTTCATTAGCGGTGTCTTCTGTGCCCGAGGTCGCAGGCTCTTTGGCCCTCACCCCGACTACAGATACCGAGTCACTCTTGGGGAAACTCAGAGTTGCCTGCCACCTCTCAAGGTGTCTTCAGGCCTCCTTCTTCCTTTTCCATTAAGGCTTACACTAAATCTAAAGCAGCCATGCATTCTAAAAGACAAGCTCCACAGGGCCCCTCTCAAGGCCCCATGCCTAAAAAGCAGATGCTCAAAATGGCTGAGGATTTGATTACTCTCATCAGGGGTTCTCAACCCTCCTCGGACAAAAGGCCCAGAGTGGAGGAAGAATACCCTTCCTCGGACCAGGCCTCCATTACTTCAGAACATTCTGAGGACCAGGAACATTCTTACTCCCCTTTCGAAGATTCTGATACAGAGGAGTCCATTCCCTTTGTCTCCCCCCCCCCCTGAGGATTACTCTTTTGGGGAAACCTTGCATACCTTGAGGGATCACTTCCACTGGGAAGGCCAAGAGTACTTAGACTCCAAGAAAAGGCTCAGGGATTTTCTTTTGCTCCCTCAGCACAGGCCTCTGGCAATACCTCCCGTCTTAGACATCCTAGATGATGTGTTTTGAGGCCAGCCTTAACCCAGATTCTTTACCTCCAGCTCCAGTCAAGCCTGACCGGTATTACCGGGTTCCTGATTCACACCAATTCCTATACAAAAGCCATGCGGCTGACCCAGAAACTATTTCACAGGGTCCCAAGGGAATTAAGGCCTCCACTGCCAAAAATCCATTACCTTCGGAGAGAGATTCCAGAGCTTTAGAAAGGTGGGGGAAAAAGGTATACACCTCGGCCACTTTAACCATGAGGGCTTTAAACTGTCAGTTCCATATGTTAAAGTATCAACAGTTTTTGTTATCTCAGTTGAAAAGCAAAATGTCACAACCTGAACAACCAGACTTGGAGTTGCAGGATTTGTTGCATAGTGCAGAGCAAGTGGGTAAACATACCTTGCAATGTGGTTTTGATGCTTTAGAGGCCTCTTGTAGAGCTGCTGTTACAGGATCAGTCATACTTAGACATGCCTGGCTCAAAGAGCAAACCTTCCCAGATCATGTCAAAGCTAAATTACTAGATGCACCTCTTCAAAAAGATGTATTGTTTGGTGTTAAAGCTGAGGAGGTATTAAAGAAAATTCAGGAAAAGGCAAAATCAATACAAACAATGAAAGATTTCCTACAGGTACAACCGCCACGTTTCAGTAGAAATTGGCCTTCAAAAAATTGGTCCTTTCCAGCCACGGACAGACCTCAAAGAGGTAAATACAGGCGCCCGAGAGGTAGAGGGCAATCTCAAGGATCATTTAGAGGCAGACAATGGCAAACATCTACACCAAGAGAGGGTGAGGATAGTTCACAGCCATTCAGAAAGCAGACCCAATGACTTCCCCCTGTGCATGCCAAGCAAGGCTCAAATGGCAGCACCTTTAGGCGGAAAACTGGCATTATTTTCAAAAAATTGGCATATTGTCACAAAAGACAAATGGATCCTGGACATTATAGACAGAGGCTACAGATTCCACTTTCACACCCTTCCAAAAATGAGAGGTATGCCAAACCTGCCACACAATCAAAGGGCAGAGGCACAAAAACAAATTTCAGATCTCATGGACATGAAAGCTATTCAAGAGGTACCTGCACAAGAACAGGGTCAAGGTTTTTATTCCAGACTATTCCTGGTACCAAGGAAGGGCAAAGATTGGAGACCTATTTTGGAGCTGTCCATCCTAAACACATATTTACTCGTACCAAAGTTCAAGATGCTCACATTACAGCAGCTTCTTCCCATGCTGGGCAAGGAGTCTTGGCTGGTAACATTGGACCTCAAGGAGACATACCTGCATGTCCCAATCGGACAAGATTGCAGAAGATACCTCAGATTTCTTGCAGGTTCATCCCATTATCAATTCTCTTTATTGCCCTTTGGCTTATCTACTGCGCCCAGACTGTTCACGAAATACCTGGCATCAGTAATTGCCTTCTGCAGACTTCAAGGAATACAAATATACCCATATCTGGATGACTGCCTGATCCAAGCGGACAGCAAACACACACTTCTGAAACACCTGGCGTTTGTAATAATGATGTTGAAATCTCTGGGATACTCAGTCAACAAAAAGAAGTCAAGACTAATACCCTCTCAAACAATAATTTTCCTGGGTGCCAGCTTGGATACAAACACCCAGATGGCTTACCTCACGCCAGAGAAATAAGGGAAATTAACTCAATACTTCAGAAAACTGGCAACCTTCACCAGGCTGACTGCAAGGAAAATCCTGCAGGCTCTGGGATTCATGGCATCTTGCATCCTGCTAATCCCACGTGCAAAGCTGCATATGAGGAAACTTCAATGGTACCTAAAAAACTTATATTCTCAACACAGCCACAGTTTGGAAGCAGTCATATAATTCCATGTCTTCAAAAGGAATTTCTGTGGTGGGCTCAAGCATGCCAATGAAACCTAGGTCTCCCATTCTGCAAGCTTCAAGCAAATCAAGTCATCACAACAGACGCCTCTGACTACGCCTGGGGGGGCGCACATGACAGATCGGTGCATTCAGGGCAAATGGTCACACAAAAAGAAAAGCACCTGCACATCAATCAAAAGGAAATGCTAGCAGTAATAAATGCTATTATGGCTTTCAAAGACCTACTGCATCCAGGACAGCTATTGATAAGAACAGACAACACCACAGTGATGTGGTACATAAACAAACAGGGAGGAACTCATTCATATCCCCTGTGCAGACTAGTCATGTCCCTTTGGAACACGGCTCTGGAATTGCAAATCCAACTTCAAGCACAATTCCTGCCAGGGAAGGAAAACACACTGGCAGACAACCGGAGCAGAAATATGACAGATCCACACGAATGGAAGTTGCATCCTCAAGTTTTTACAATGATAATTCAAGCATGGGGAAGGCCAGACATAGATCTCTTTGCCACCCACAGAAATTACCAATTGACAAAATTCTGCTCAAGGACCTTTCATCCACAGGCCTGGAAAGTGGACGCACTCTTTCAGTTGGACAACAATGACAGTTTATGCCTTTCCACCTCTTCCACTACTGACCAAAGTTCTATTAAAAGCCAGAGCAGACAGACCAAAGATGATTCTCATTGCTCCAGACTGGCCAAGACAACACTGGTACCCACTCCTTAGGAGCCAGACGCATTCCCCACCATGGATCCTGCCTCTAATGCCTCTTCTACTGACTCAGCACAACTTCAGAACTCTTCACAACTCTTCACAGTCAGCTGAAAACACTCAATCTAGCCGCATGAAGGATTCCTTAAATTCACAGCAGACCCTACTCTCCAAGGAGGTGTAGGATGTCATTTTGGAGGCCAGAAGGCCTTCTACTAGAAAAGCCTACTCCGCAAAATGGAAACGGTTTTGTGTCTGGAATCAGAAAAAGGGTCAGAATCCTGGAATACTGAATTTACCTCAAATACTACAGTACCTAGCCGAGCTGCTAGGCAGTGGACTTTCATTCTCCTCCATCAAAATCCATGCCTCAGCCATTTCTGCGGAGTACAACACTGATCCTCCTTTATTCTCTCACCCTCTCTTAAGACAGTTCCTCAGAGGGGCTAACAATATAAAACCCCCAAGGAAGCAACCAGTGCCTGCTTGGGACCTCAATTTCATTCTAGAAAAACTAACCCTGCCCCTTTTTGAGCCAGCTGCTTCAACAGATCTGCAATATTTGTCATGGAAAACAGCCTTCCTTCTAGCTATCACCTCAGCACATGGGGTTTCGGAACTACAAGCCCTCGTGGCTGTGCAGCCTTTCATCATTTTCCATCAGGCCAGAGTTTCCTTAAGAACCAATCCTTCATTTATGCTAAAGGTAGTATCCAGGGTAGCCTTGAATCAGGCTATCCACTTACCTACCTTTTACCCTAATCCACAAAACAAAGGGGAGAGGCTACTACATTCCTTGGACATTCACAGACAGCTCTGTTATTATTTGGACAGAACAAAGCCTTTCAGAAAATCAGAGCAACTCTTTGTGTCCTATGCTACAGGTGCTCAAGGGAAGCCTATTTCCAAACAGACACTCTCAAAATGGATAGCCCACTGCATACGCTTTTATTACTCTTTTCATGGTAAAGCTGTACCTACAGGTATCTGATCTCACTCCACAAGGGCCACAGCTACCTCTGCAGCTTTCCTCAGGGGGGTTCCTACCAAAGATAGTTTGGAAGCAGCCACTTGGAGTTCTGTACATACTTTCTCCAAGCACTATCACCTACCATTATACTCCAAAACTAGTGGGCTTTGACACTGCAGTCTTGCAGGGCATCCTGGCTCCAACTAGTTCCACTTAGTGCCTACCACCCCTTTATTAGCTTTGGGATTCTACCCATCTGTTATGACTGCAGCTGTATGCACGATGAACATAGTACAGTTTTGTACCTACCATAAATGTAGATGTTCAAATGCTAATACAGCTGCAGTCCAGGTTTCCCTCCCTCCTTCCCCTCTTGGGACAGGCCTTATGGCTAACACCTCCTCATACAACCTTACTGGGGTATTCTTTTATGGTGTATTGGCTTGCAACTACTGTTTTTTGATTATATTGCATTTGCTTTATTACATAAATTTATGTTTTTCCTTCCTTTTGGGGGCACCTGACATCTGGGGTAAGAAAAACTGAAGAAAATGGCGTCGGCTGGTTCTTTTATACCCCTGTCGCACTGACGTCAGGGAAGAAGCAACGACAACCGACGCCGGACCTAGACTTTGGAATTCGGCCGACCGAGGACCCGCCTGACGGCAGGAGAAGCCATCTGTTATGACTGCAGCTGTATTAGCAGTCGAACATCTACATTTATGGTAGGTACAAAACTGTACTTTTTGAGCATTCAGCAGTTTTCCATCTTGCTGTAAAGTGGGTATATCTGAGCAGCTTGGCACTCGTATGCCACTGCCACAAGATGGTACATGCTGAGTTGAAAGCTGCTCATTTACTGGATTCGACTGCATTTCAAACTCCACAGGGTCAGGGATAAGTAATTTTATTGATTTTTCTCTGATAACTGTAAGATTGTGTGTGTTTGGCGTGTGTTGGCTGTTTCTACACCTCTAACTGCTTTAGGACCTTTAATGAGTGTTGTTGCTATTGCACAGTTTGCTCTCTCTAGCTATTTTTCCACCATTTTCTATCTTGCTATAAATTGGGCTTGTTGGCATGGAGCTGTGCTATGAACAGTGGCATTGTAACATGCACTGTGTGGTTACAATTGATTTGTTTTAAAATTTGTACTTGCATA
The DNA here is from genome assembly GCF_019279795.1 of Protopterus annectens. Classification (NCBI taxonomy): domain Eukaryota; kingdom Metazoa; phylum Chordata; order Ceratodontiformes; family Protopteridae; genus Protopterus; species Protopterus annectens. The sequence goes on from NC_056733.1 coordinate 923,181,823, forward strand.
TAATTTGCCTCCATATATTCTTCATAAGTTACATAAGTAATGTCTCCTTGTTTGCCCTTTACAGCTATACAGGCTACATGGTGTATTGTCCTTTATCTTATTGCTACTACTCGTTCTGAATTTTTGGTGCTCTGTAATTTGTTATACAGTATTGCTGTCATTGACATAACCACAATGTTTTTTTTCTAAATAATACTTCACTGTTACCTGCTGCTCCACCACCTCTCACTTATTGGTTCATAGGTGTTAACTAGGCTAACCACCACAAGGGGCTTTTTAAGCCTCGCTATGCATACCAAATCTCTGACCAGTTCTGATACACTTGATAATTGTAAGCATGGGCCTGGGAGATGAACCATTTACAGGTTCCTGTGTCCATTAGATACCTAGGTGCCAACACAGGGATTTATTTGTGTCCATTAGAGACACAGATGCCAAACCAGGGATGAATTTCTGGTTTCCCATCCAATTTTCCAAGTTGCACTTGAATTGGGTTAGGGAGGAACTCTGCTTCACATGACTAGGGAGCTTGTTCCATAGCCGTGGTTGCCTCTGGGAATAATATACCTCTCTCTCCAGCAGCTCCAGTTTATATCACAGTCGAGGTTTAAGTTTGTAGAATGGGTAATTCTGGTGCTGTTTTGTTTTGTGGATCTGCAGGAGGTGATCACATTGGGGTCTGACAATGCCGTGTATGCCAGGCATAGATCTCCCCTCAAAAGCCTGTAGAAGACAGAATACAGAGATAGGGCCTTGAGGCGGTCTGCATAGGATATTTTACTTATGCCCTGTATTCTTTTAGTGAGAAACCTCTGTGGACATTCTAATTGTTGGATGGTGTTGGTTAGGTACATACCAAAGGGGACATTGTACTCAATGATAGGTCTGATGAATGCCAAATATAGTGGAACAATGCCTTCCTTTGACTTGGATGCCATACTTTTGTTTAGAAGTTGTGCATTGTAGAATGATTTCCCCACCAATGTAGACGCATGCTTGTCAAAGGCAAGGTTACTACCTGTGTGTGTGTTCCTAAGTCCCTGACTACTGGGTTACTACCTGTGTGTGTGTTCCTAAGTCCCTGACTACTGGGTCAACTCTAAGGGGTGTGTTGTCAATACGATGGTTACCGGGGATAGATGACTTCCCAAAGGATACTGTTATGCGTTTCTTGGCATTTAGTTTTAGTCCATGGCTCTGACACCAGTTGTTTGTCTGTCAGCCCCTCCTGGAGAACATTTGCGTCAGTTTGAGATTCATTGACCGCTCCTAATTTGCAGTCATCTGCAAATTTAGTCAGCCAGAGACCACTGACATTGGCCTTGACTTCTGAGAAGTAAATGCCAAAAAGGAGCCATCCAAGGACTGATCCATGAGGGACTCCACTTGTGACTGGCCTCTTTGTATAGGTAGACTCCCAATTCAAACTTTGTGGGTCCTGTCTGTGAGCAAATTGGTTATCCACTGGATGACATATGGGTTTGTATATAACCTCTTTGAGTTTGTCAGCCATGCCTGACTGGGGTATTGTGTCAGATGCCTTGGCCAGTTCAAGGTAAGCAGTGTGAATGATTTTACTATCATCTATTGCTTTGGTGACCTTCTCAAAAAAAGTCCACCAAGTTGAGTAGGCTTGATCTGCCCCTGAAGAAACGTATCTGGAGGTTTACTATATCTCTGTTGATCATCTCCATGATAATTCTTTCCATGGCTTTACATGTAAGACTAGTGAGACTTATGGGTCTGTAGTTTCCAGGGTCTGTAGATAGCCCATCTTTGTGAAAAGGGATGACTGTTGTCTTTCTCCATTCATGAGGCAGAAAACCTGTTTGGAGTCTACAGTTAAATAGTAATTCCAGAGGCCGTGATAGGTCATGTTTCATGTTATTTATAAGGCATCATGAGATGTTGTCTGGGCCCATTAATGCAGTGCTCATGGTCTTAGAGAGAGCATTAAGGACATGTTCACTAATGGGGTCTGTATTATGTCCTCGAAGAGGCATTCTATAGACCGCCTTTTCATTTACCCTTAAAACACGAACTTACATAAAATTTGCCTTTGGTAGACTTAATTTGTCCTCTGAGTTGTTTAGCTTGTTGAGTTTTTTTATGCTGCTGAGTGCTGCACCTCCTAATTTTTGCCTTGATTTTCTTCCTCCTGTTATACAGCCTTTTGACTTTGTGATTTTGGCTTGTTTTTTGAGTTAATTTTGTACTACTTCCTGGTGGGTACAGCTGCCTCTATGCAGCTATTAACATGCTCGTATAGGGTTTCTGTGAACAGTTCTGCATAGGCTGCAGTGTTCTCAGAGTTTATGGGGGCTTGAAATTTTGCCAGGTTCTCACGTAATAGCAGGAAATTAGCCTTAGAATATCCTGAATATTCCAGGTTTAGCTGGGGGTCAAGGTTTTATTTTTACTTCAAAGGAGACCAGTTTGTGGTCTGACCTTACCAGGGAAGGCATTACAGTAGGGTGTGTGCAGCAGTCTCCTGTGTTAGTGAGGACCAGATCAGGTATGGTTGCACCCCTGGTTGGTGTATTGACTTTCTGGTCCAGGGAGTTTGTGTACAAAATCCAGGAATCTTTCTGTGTATACATTTGGTGTCATATAGAATTCCCAGTTAATAGTGGGGTAATAAGTCACCCATGAATATGGTATTGGGTTGGATGGTTAGTGTTTTCTAGTAAGTTTAAATACATGGTATGGGTTTCATGGGTCATAGAGGGGAACCTATAGCTAGCTTGCAAGGAAGTGGTATTGGAATTTGCCTGTGGTGATTTGAACATAGAGCAGCTCAAGTGCATTGTCCTATTTGACCAGCCTTGACATATATTTATCTTTGTAAATAGAGACACCTCCATCTTTAGTCCCTGCATGTGAAGTAGCTGGCTTAAATAAGTGGAAGGCATTGTAACTAGTATTTCTCTGTGGCTTTAAACCATGTCTGAGTGACCGCACTGATGTCAGCATTCTCTGGTGGCATTCTTGTCCTGCTTTTCACTGTTACTTGGTGGTGGTCTTGCAAAATACAACTCCCATTATGACTACCTTACTTACTGCACTTAACACCTAGCTACTGATTGTATTTTAGGTGCATATATCCTTATAAGATGCTACTACTCGTATTGTGACTACTCAGCTTATTGCATGAATACCATTTTATTAACTATTTTTCGATGTGTTTAGCCTTGTACATTGTGAATTTAGCAAATGAAGTGTTGAGCAGTATTATTTAGCAAACTAAGTTTTGAGCAGTATTTTTTGACATTTTGCATAAAGCTATACAATATTTGATCCACCAGGCTAGCACACAGGACATCTGCTTGTGTCCCTTCTGTTGCAAGCCTAATATCCATTTGTATTTTTAGGCAGTGAAGGATTTAAATATTTTTCATATACATTGATCTGTTGCTTGACACAAATGATTGTCTGTTAGGGACGTGCTGATTAGTTGTAATATGGAGGTTACCCACTCACCATGCAAGATAGACTGAGCACCACTTAATAAATCATTCTGATGTATGTTGAGGGAGTCAAATCTCTCTAGGCCTCCAAGAACAAGAAGGATAAAGCCTCAGCAGAAATCTGCAAACACTACTACTCCCTCTTCACATGTTAAAAAGAGTCACCAGGCTATAGTAATTACACCTTCTACTGTCACTAATTCCACAAAGTAACATGCAATAGTTGACTCTGTTGTCAGGCACAATGATTCCATGCTTAAAAGGCCAGGGTTAGAGTTAATCCTGTCTTTCTCTGCTACCAGAATCCTTGATGTTAACTGTAACCTTTGTCTGGTCTTGTAAGTGTGGAATCCGTGGTCTACATCTCGCGCTCCATGGCTACTGTGTACTGGTTAAAGCCTTTTAGTTGTTTTTTATATAGTGTCCCACTACTAGACATCCAAACATAAAAGAAACAAGTTCATACATCAGATCCAAGTAAGTCAAGGTAGTAGTTGTTAGTGCCAGAAGTCTTAGTTGCTGGATCTTGAGAGTTATTCAGCAACTTCAATACATTAGGTTAAATTGTAGAGAGAGCACTCCCTCTTGTAGGTGGGTTTTGTCTATACTGTGCATTCTGACCTAGGTCAAACTGTGGTGGTGTTCTTGTCTTTTTCATTGACCACCTCAAGGCTAATTTTCTGAGATCCAAAACTGGAATCATTGAGCTCCATCTTTGCCTGAACAGATTAAATTATCAGTTCATAGCTTGTTATACGGCACCCTCTCTCGCTCTCTCTCTCTAGAGGACCATGAGAAATAGTTTAATGTACTCACCAACTCATAATGAAGACTTCCTTTATCATGGGCAGTCTCGATTAAATTAGTGCACATATATCACTAAAGCTGAATATCACCACCTGATGAGTGGAAATTCCATAGAACAAACTTAGTTATTTTGATCTAATTGCTATTCTGTGTAACCCTGTAGGACTTGCTGTGTAGTACTACAAACTTTAGTAATTACATCTATACTTTGTTTTAACATTGGAGATTTTTCATTAGATTTTTTTAACTGTACTTCTTACTCATTTGTAGTTCCATTTTGAACTATTAATTTCACTAAATTTTGTAATTCTTTCCATTTTTTTATTTTTATTACTATACCAGTTCATTCTAACAGACTTGTATGCCTTAAGTGAATCCTATAAACTATATTCAGATACTTTTTCATTATCTGAGTAACCTAAATATATATTTTTTCTAACTGTTCGTTAGTTTTTGAAGTTTTTCCTGTAAGAAGAAATCATATTGATAGGAACGAATCTTACTTGGTTGACTGTAAATTTATTCAGTGTGGTATTGGGGATCAGATAAAGGAGAGTCTGAAATTTAGTACTTAACACTTTGGCATTTAAATCATTAATAATATAAACTGTGTCTGCATGTGCAGGGATACTAAAGGCATCTGAATAATATTTGTAAAACAAAGAGATGAGATCCTTAAATATATTCATATATTCAACATTCTATCCAGTTTTTTTTGTTAGCTTTGTCTCTCTATCAGAGCTAACATCTTTCTGATCTACAGTACAGTTGAGATCACCACAAAATTCAGACTTTCCATCAGGACGTCTAACAAAAGGTCTAAATATTCTTTAGCAGCCTTAACTCCTTAACCAGGAATCCAGTACATATTTGCTAATGTGTAAAATTTATTTTGATGTCCAGTAGTAACCACTAAATATTCATTTAATAGCCTTTTACAAAAATATTTTTCTTGGCATTAAAGATTTCTTCTTCCATAGAATGGTAGAGGCTCTTCTTTTATTTCTAGCATATGTCATGCAAAAAACAGTTCCTTGAAGAAATGCATCATCAGTTTTGTTTTAAAAAACCACTTTTTAATTAA